>NC_091286.1:281776763-282070246 GCF_032444005.1 Ranitomeya imitator
TTAAACCTCATCTGCCACCTTTCAGCCCAAGTTTCCAACTTATCCAGATCCATCTGTAGCAGAATACTATCTTCTCTTGTATTAACTGCTTTACATAGTTTTGTATCATCTGCAAATATCGATATTTTACTGTGTAAACCTTCTAACAGATCATTAATGAATATGTTGAAGAGAACAGGTCCCAATACTGATCCCTGCGGTACCCCACTGGTCACAGCAACCCAGTTAGAGACTATACCATTTATAACCACCCTCTGCTTTCTATCACTAAGCCAGTTACTAACCCATTTACACACATTTTCCCCCAGACCAAGCATTCTCATTTTGTGTACCAACCTCTTGTGCGGCACGGTATCAAACGCTTTGGAAAAATCGAGATATACCACGTCCAATGACTCACCGTGGTCCAGCCTATAGCTTACCTCTTCATAAAAACTGATTAGATTGGTTTGACAGGAGCGATTTCTCATAAACCCATGCTGATATGGAGTTAAACAGTTATTCTCATTGAGATAATCCAGAATAACATCCCTCAGAAACCCTTCAAATATTTTACCAACAATAGAGGTTAGACTTACTGGCCTATAATTTCCAGGTTCACTTTTAGAGCCCTTTTTGAATATTGGCACCACATTTGCTATGCGCCAGTCCTGCGGAACAGACCCTGTCGCTATAGAGTCCCTAAAAATAAGAAATAATGGTTTATCTATTACATTACTTAGTTCTCTTAGTACTCGTGGGTGTATGCCATCCGGACCCGGAGATTTATCTATTTTGATCTTATTTAGCCAGTTTCGCACCTCTTCTTGGCTTAGATTGGTGACCCTTAATATAGGGTTTTCATTGTTTCTTGGGATTTCACCAAGGATTTCATTTTCCACCGTGAATACCGTGGAGAAGGTGTTTAATATGTTCGCTTTTTCCTCGTCATCTACAACCATTCTTTCCTCACTATTTTTTAAGGGGCCTACATTTTCAGTTTTTATTCTTTTACTATTGATATAGTTGAAGAACAGTTTGGGATTAGTTTTACTCTCCTTAGCAATGTGCTTCTCTGTTTCCTTTTTGGCAGCTTTAATTAGTTTTTTAGATAAAGTATTTTTCTCCCTATAGTTTTTTAGAGCTTCAATGGTGCCATCCTGCTTTAGTAGTGCAAATGCTTTCTTTTTACTGTTAATTGCCTGTCTTACTTCTTTGTTTAACCACATTGGGTTTTTCCTATTTCTAGTCCTTTTATTCCCACAAGGTATAAACCGCTTACACTGCCTATTTAGGATGTTCTTAAACATTTCCCATTTATTATCTGTATTCTTATTTCTGAGGATATTGTCCCAGTCTACCAAATTAAGGGCATCTCTAAGCTGGTCAAACTTTGCCTTCCTAAAGTTCAGTGTTTTTGTGACTCCCTGACAAGTCCCCCTAGTGAAAGACAGGTGAAACTGCACAATATTGTGGTCGCTATTTCCTAGATGCCCGACCACCTGCAGATTTGTTATTCTGTCAGGTCTATTAGATAGTATTAGGTCTAAAAGTGCTGCTCCTCTGGTTGGATTCTGCACCAATTGTGAAAGATAATTTTTCTTGGTTATTAGCAGAAACCTGTTGCCTTTATGGGTTTCACAGGTTTCTGTTTCCCAATTAATATCCGGGTAGTTAAAGTCCCCCATAACCAGGACCTCATTATGGGTTGCAGCTTCATCTATCTGCTTTAGAAGTAGACTTTCCATGGTTTCTGTTATATTTGGGGGTTTGTAACAGACCCCAATGAGAATTTTGTTACCATTTTTCCCTCCATGAATTTCGACCCATATGGACTCGACATCCTATATAATAGTCTTAAATAATCAGACTATTATTTAAGAGGGACAAATGGGAAAATCTAACAAATCCTCAATAAACAGTGATATATGCCTACTTCCCAGAATGCTATGATCATGTATGATCTGCATAATGCAAATTACTCATGATAATGATGAACACTAGAAATTATCCTATTTTGATGGACTGTTCAAGAATGGATGGATGCTTGGCAACAATACTTAAGAAACGTTAAATGATCTCTATTGCTGTACCTAGATAGATTTCATATGATAGACACTTAGTTATTTTAATGGATGGACTGTTTCAAACACTGACTAAAACCCAGGACCTTGATATGAGGAGATATATTTGATTGGGAAACTGAAAGATGCGGAAACATCTGTAAGTTGTCTATGGGAGACATAGCAGGCAGTCTCCTCCCACCAGCTCAGTGTCAATTGCAAATAAAGTGATCTAGCCTGCAGTGGGAAAAACCTTAAAAAGCAGCATATGTGACATATAAAAAACTTAAATGAATGTTATTCCTTTCTTACATAATACAATTTATTATGAAAAGTTACCCTTTAGGTTTTGCAAAGCAACTGGTTGTAAAAAACTTTTAGAATAAGTTTCTATGGAGTTTTTGTATTTTAACATGGGATCAACTCAAACTTCCTACATTATCAGTTACTACATGATTTTGTTAGCATATTTCTATTTTTTTATATCACAAAAAAAAGGGTATGTAAATGGATGGCTAGACAATAGTCTAGTTATTGCTGTCTATTAACAATTTATGGCTCTGCATTAATGTGGTAAATATACTGTGTATTGAGACAATGGTGAAGACTCAAGATATAAATGAAGCTCTCTGCTTACCACATGCATAGCGCTAAATAATTTCACAATAAAACAACTGCTTTGTATGATAACAGAAAGAGCTCAATTGCAGTGTTTTGCCATGGTTCAGCTCTTATAAACTCATTCTTACAAAACTGGGAAATGGGCCAATTTAAATCACGTAAAATATTCAGAGCAGCTTATTACTTACTACTTGTTGCTTTTCAGTGCGGTTTATGTATTTTACAAAACCATAGGAAAGCTTTAAATTCCAAGTTTCAGTATTTCTGCCAAATCGACTTAATGAGGGATATCTTTGATGATAAAGTTTGGGCACCCGATATCGGCACCTGCTGACTTCGCTCTGAATATCGTAAAATAACGCAAATATTAAAAAGATGTTTTCCACTTTCAGTAAAGTGGAACCCACGTGCAGTAAAATGCCTAAAATAACAAGCAGAAATACTCGCCCTCCCAGGGTACAGTACTGGGTTCCACGCTGTGGCTCAGGTCAGAGTTGTGGTTACATCACATTACGCATCACCGCTGTAGTCAACCCACAAGCTCAGCCAAGGTGGACACACAAGTTGTTGACCTCAGTGATTGGTTACAGCGTTGATGTGCGCCATCGGTGGGACGTGTCAGTTGCAGCCAGAACAAAAACCTGAGAAGCTGTGGGAGCCAGCACACAACCAGGGTTTTTATTATTTTATTGAATTTATAGTTCACTTTTCTGAAAGTAGAAAACCCCTTTAACAAGCCAAACAAAGTTCTTTCAAATGGAAAGAACATGGTACCATAACAAACCTGCCTACAGAAGAGTGCCACCGACCAAAACTTTCAGCATGGGCAAGAAGGACATTACTCAGAGAGGCAGCACAGAAACCAAAAGGTAACCCTGAAGGACCTACAGAGTTCCCAGTCAGAGATTGGAGTATATGTCCATACGACCACAATAAGACGCACATTCCAAAGAGGTGGCCTTTATAGAAGAGTGGTAGAAAAAAGCCCTTACACCCAAAATTGTAAGGCTTGTTTTGAGCTTCCCAAAAGACATGCAGGAGACTCTCCAAATATATGGAGGAAGGTGCTGTGGTCAAATGAGAACAAAACTGAACTTTTTGGCTATCAAGGTAAATGCTATGTCTGGCACCAAACCAATACAGCTCATCACTTTAAGAACACCATCCCCACAGTGAAGAAAAGTGGTTGCATCATACTGTGGGGATATTTTTTGGCAGCAGGGACAAAGAAAATGGATGGTGCAAATACAGGGATAATCCTGAGCAAAATCGGTTTCAGTCTGTTAGTGATTTGAGACTGACGGAGGAGGTTCACTTTCTAACAAGACAATGACCCAAAGCATACTGCTAAAGCAACAGACGAGTGGGTTAAGGGAAAATGTATAAATGTTTTGAATTGGCCTAGTCAAAGCCCAGACCTTAATCCGATTGAGAATCTGTGGTCAGATTTGAAGATTGTGGTTTTAGAGGAAACCATCTAACTTGAACGAGCAGTTTTGTCCTTAGGAATGAGCAAAAAGTCCTGGACTTCAAGATCCGGTTTCTAAACTCAATGAAGGTATGAGGTATCCTGTGGATGATTGGAGATCGTGCTAACACTATTTCAATTTGATTGCTGAACTACTATTGGGCGCACACGTTTGCAATGAAAGATGTTCTCCGTTATGGAACGTCATAAGAATTTTATTGGAGGAATAAAAGGTCTCAAATGGCAAAATGTTTGGCACAATAATCCATTTTCCTTAAACTGAAAGACATGTGTGCTCAATAGTGTTTCCACATTTCTAATTTGCACACCGGACTGTCGTCTCCAATCACCCACAGAGCACAGTTCTTGCCTTTTTTCTGCAGTCTCAGACAATGAAGTGGAGTCAAAGCGTGTGCTTCTCCACTCGAACCGCGATGACCCACCGATCAGGAAGTTATCCCCTATCCAATGATTGTTTGGGAGGTGACATTTTTTGCTTTTATTACATCTTGCTCTTCATTTTACATTTGTGTTCAATTCCTTAAGCTGTGACTATAATAAATATTGAGTACCTTATGACACACTTGACCAATTATTAACATATGCAACATAAAGTTCAGGAGCATTTTAGCTTTAATGCTTCTAGCTTTTCACGACATCACTGTACAAAGCATTATAACAGACTTATACGGAACAACATCCTTTGGTTGAACTGGATGGACAAGTCTATGAACAACCTAGATATATAGTACAGTATATCAAACTATGTACACAAACAAATGTGCAGATGGCACTGATCACCCGTGCTGGATTCAGTTAGAGCAGGTGTGAGATCCTGTACTCAGACTAGCTAATAAACCTCGCCGAGGTCCATCTATTTATATGTCGACCAATACACACGAGTTCTGCATTATGCTCTGGGAAGATGGCCTCTGGTAATTATCTGGGTATGGCGAGCCATGCCTCCCATTGTCCTATTGTGCAGAGTATCAGCTAGCTGGCAGCAGACAAGTAGCTTCGCGGAAGAGGATGCTGGCAGCAATGGGTGACGCCTGTACCGCTCCTCTTATGTTTTCTCTTGCGGTCATCCTGGAGATCGGACTGCCGTGGCATACAGACACTTCATACATTCTGTCACACAGTGTGGAAATAGCCACATGTTTATTAGGAATAGGCAGTATAATAGGTAGACACTTCAAATTCAACAATGAGCTAGGATTACTATTTGCATACACAGAAAAAACAAAATCATTACCCACAAGACTTTCCAGCAGCCACAGACTCCATGGCACCTACACAATGTATCACAACATATAAGGGGCAGTGAATAATGGAGGACGCCAACTGGAGCCATGCTCACAACCTGAAGTCATCCACTGCTCAGATTTCACCTCGGAAAGTTTATTATACTGATCGTTAGAAACTATATTTGGACAAATTGCTCAGTTATATATGATTATTAATGCTTTTCATTGTAAAGAGCACGCACAGGAGGAAACAAGGATTGATACACCAATTAGAAAACTTACCATTACCGTCTGGATGATGAACGTTTAGAAGTAAGATGCAACCACTGATGGATTATGTATGTGACAGTTTAGGAGCCTGGTGTATTCCTGAGCAAAGCACTCTCCTAGTCTGTCCATGACGACTGATGGACTGCGGTGTATACAAAGCCAAATGCCAATCACTGGCAGATACACGCTCATCAATCACCGCTATGACCGCTGAATGGATAAGCCCTTCTTGTATGATGTTAGGCCTCATTCAGATGGGCCGCTAATCAGAAGACAAGCATTTATCGAAACACTCCTTCCAGATCATTGCCCCATGCATCGAAAAGAGGAACGCAAGCAACCAAACAGGTGAAACACTTGTTCATCAAGTGTGATTATTTTAAAGCAGGCATAAAAATATTCAGTATTGACAGTACATAACAGTCGATGTTCTGCCAATAAACAAATGCTATGAGCACAGAACGATCATTTTAACGAACGCCCTGTGCCCAAAAAGTGTGGTCGGCTAGTCTAAGCGGGTCATTATAGGATTGGTCCATGTAAACCTGGTATAAGCGCTGTGCTGTATGCATTAACCATTCAGAGCTCTCCCCCTGCTGCGTCCCCTCCGCTCAATCTCAGATGTTGCAGCTGTATTACCCTCTAGCTAGTTTCCACATGCTGCTTTTACTTTGAAGAGGCTTCTGTCATTTACAGGAACACTGCAGACACTGAACAGACACTATGGGCTCTCAGGAGGTGAAGAACATGGCTCTTTTTCCTATTGGGTTCTAGAGCAATATTTTTTGGTCTTACATATACTTTTAATTTATGAATAGCAAAGTGATAAGCTGGCGTTAACCTCTTCATGACCGGAGGTACTTTTTAACGACAACATTGGTTTTAACATTTCGTGGACTGGAAATAAAAAACTCAAATTGCGGCAAAATTGCAAAAAAAGTGCAATTCCACAGTAGTTTTTGTTTTGCTTTTTTACCATGTTCACTAAATGCTAAAACTGACCTGATATTATGATTCTCCAGGTCATTACGAGTTCATAGACACCTAACATGACTAGGTTATTTTTTTATCTAAGTGGTGTCAAAATAATCCAAAGTTAGTTAAACAAATAATAAAATTGCACCATTTCCCGATACCCGTAGCGTCTCCATTTTTCGTGATCTCGGGTTGGGTGAGGGCTTATTTTTTGCGTGCTGAGCTGATGTTTTTAAAGATACTATTATGGTGCCGATACGATCTTTTGATCACCTGTTATTGCGTTTTTTACCATAAAAACATAATTCTGGCATTTTGACTTTTTTTCTCTCATTAGGCCATTTAGCGATCGGGTTAATTATTTTTTTATATTGATAGATCGGGCGATTCTGAAAGCATCAATACCAAATATGTATGTTTGATATTTTTTGTTTTATTTTGAATTGGGCAAAACCCCCTTTTGCCCAATTCAAAATAAAACAAAAACTGAACTTTTATTTTTTTTATATTTTTAAAAACTTTTTTTTTTTTTTTTTTTACTTTTGGCATGCTTCAACAGTCATGGGAGACTTGAAGCTGCCATAATCCGATCGCCTATGCTACATACAGGCGATGATCAGATTGCCTGTATGTAGTATAATTGCTGACTTGGTATGAGCATCGACCACCATCTGGTAGTCATGCCAACCCATGGTCATGTGACACAGGCACCAATTGGGATTTCCGGCACACTTGCCGGAAGAGCGTGTTAAATGCCGCTGTTAGGCCGGCGTCACACTTGCGAGTTTTACGGACGTAAGAGCGCAGAAACTACGTCCGTAAAACTCGCAAAAAATACGGCACAATTATTCTCTATGCCCCTGCTCCTATCTGCCGTATTTTACTGATCAGTATTATACGGCTTTCTACGGCCGTAGAAAATCGCAGCATGCTGCGTTTGTCACCGTATTACGCAAATAAAACGCCAATGAAAGTCTATGGAAGCCCCAAAAATACGGATTACACACGGACCAGCAGTGTGACTTGCGAGGAATACGCAGCGCTGTTAGAGAGAAAAGCCGGTAATTCAGTGCGGTGTACAGTAAAATCACACTGACAGCTTCCAGTAGAATAGGTAGAATAAATGTCTACACATAGAATAGGTGTATATATATATATATATATATATATATATATATATATATATATATATATATATATATATATATATGTCAGTGAGACACATATACAGTGGGGCAAAAAAGTATTTAGTCAGTCAGCAATAGTGCAAGTTCCACCACTTAAAAAGATGAGAGGCGTCTAATTTACATCATAGGTAGACCTCAACTATGGGAGACAAACTGAGAAAAAAAAATCCAGAAAATCACATTGTCTGTTTTTTTAACATATTATTTGCATATTATGGTGGAAAATAAGTATTTGGTCAGAAACAAAATTTCATCTCAATACTTTGTAATATATCCTTTGTTGGCAATGACAGAGGTCAAACGTTTTCTGTAAGTCTTCACAAGGTTGCCACACACTGTTGTTGGTATGTTGGCCCATTCCTCCATGCAGATCTCCTCTAGAGCAGTGATGCTTTTGGCTTTTCGCTTGGCAACACGGACTTTCAACTCCCTCCAAAGGTTTTCTATAGGGTTGAGATCTGGAGACTGGCTAGGCCACTCCAGGACCTTGAAATACTTCTTACGAAGCCACTCCTTCGTCGCCCTGGCGGTGTGCTTTGGATCATTGTCATGTTGAAAGACCCAGCCACGTTTCATCTTCAATGCCCTTGCTTATGGAAGGAGGTTTGCACTCAAAATCTCACGATACATGGCCCCATTCATTCTTTCATGTACCCGGATCAGTCATCCTGGCCCCTTTGCAGAGAAACAGCCCCAAAGCATGATGTTTCCACCACCATGCTTTACAGTAGGTATGGTGTTTGATGGATGCAACTCAGTATTCTTTTTCCTCCAAACACGACAAGTTGTGTTTCTACCAAACGGTTCCAGTTTGGTTTCATCAGACCATAGGACATTCTCCCAAAACTCCTCTGGATCATCCAAATGCTCTCTAGCAAACTTCAGACGGGCCCGGACATGTACTGGCTTAAGCAGTGGAACACGTCTGGCACTGCAGGATCTGAGTCCATGGTGGCGTAGTGTGTTACTTATGGTAGGCCTTGTTACATTGGTCCCAGCTCTCTGCAGTTCATTCACTAGGTCCCCCCGCGTGGTTCTGGGATTTTTGCTCACCGTTCTTGTGATCATTCTGACCCCACGGGGTGGGATTTTGCGTGGAGCCCCAGATCGAGGGAGATTATCAGTGGTCTTGTATGTCTTCCATTTTCTAATTATTGCTCCCACTGTTGATTTCTTCACTCCAAGCTGGTTGGCTATTGCAGATTCAGTCTTCCCAGCCTGGTGCAGGGCTACAATTTTGTTTCTGGTGTCCTTTGACAGCTCTTTGGTCTTCACCATAGTGGAGTTTGGAGTCAGACTGTTTGAGAGTGTGCACAGGTGTCTTTTTATACTGATAACAAGTTTAAACAGGTGCCATTACTACAGGTAATGAGTGGAGGAAAGAGGAGACTCTTAAAGAAGAAGTTACAGGTCTGTGAGAGCCAGAAATCTTGATTGTTTGTTTCTGACCAAATACTTATTTTCCACCATAATATGCAAATAAAATGTTAAAAAAACAGACAATGTGATTTTCTGGATTTTTTTTTCTCAGTTTGTCTCCCATAGTTGAGGTCTACCTATGATGTAAATTACAGACGCCTCATCTTTTTAAGTGGTGGAACTTGCACTATTGCTGACTGACTAAATTCTTTTTTGCCCCACTGTATGTATATATATTCTTACTTCATACAGCCGCGATATAGCAGAAAGCTGGTAATTCAATTACCGGCTTTTGCTTTCTCCTTCCTAAACCCGACATGATATGAGACCTGGTTTACATACAGTAAACCATCTCATATCACCATTTTTTTTGCATATTCCACACTACTAATGTTAGTAGTGTGTATATAATAATAATAATAATAATAATCTTTATTTTTATATAGCGCTAACATATTCCGCAGCGCTTTACAGTTTGCACACATTATCATCACTGTCCCCGATTGGGCTCACAATCTAGAATTCCTATCAGTATGTCTTTGGAATATATATGCAAAATTTGGCCATTCTAGCTATTAAAATAAAGGGTTAAATGGCGAAAAAAATTGGCGTGGGCTCCCGCGCAATTTTCTCTGCCAGAGTAGTAAAGCCAGTGACTGAGGGCAGATATTAATAGCCTGGAGAGGGTCCATGGTTATTGGCCCCCTCCTGGCTAAAAATATCTGCCGCCAGCCACCCCAGAAAAGGCACATCGGGAAAATGCGCCTATTCTGGCACTTGGCCACTCTCTTCCCATTCCCGTGTAGCGGTGGGATATGGGGTAATGAAGGGTTAATGCCACCTTGCTATTGTAAGGTGACATTAAGCCTAATTAATAATGGAGAGGCGTCAATTATGACACCTATCCATTATTAATCCAATACTAGTAAAGGGTTAAAAAAATACACAAACACATTATTAAAAATTATTTTAATGAAATAAAAACAAAGGTTGTTGTAATATTTTATTCAACGCCCAATCCAATCACTGAAGACCCTCGTTCTGTAACAAAAAAAACATAATAAACCAACAATATACATACCTTCCGCAGATCTGTAAAGTCCAACGATGTAAATCCTTCTGAAGGGGTTAAAACATTTTGCAGCCAGGAGTTCTGCTAATGGAGCGCTACTCCTCGCTGCAAAACCCCAGGGAATGAAGGTAAAGTAGGTCAATGAACTATATTTACCTGCATTTGCGGTGAGGCGTCCTCTGCTGGCTGTTCATAGATCGTGGGAACTTTCCTAGAAAGCCTGGGAGATATATATATCTATATATATATCTATATATATATCTATATATATATCTATATATATATCTACAGTGGGGCAAAAAAGTATTTAGTCAGTCAGCAATAGTGCAAGTTCCACCACTTAAAAAGATGAGAGGCGTCTGTAATTTACATCATAGGTAGACCTCAACTATGGGAGACAAACTGAGAAAAAAAAATCCAGAAAATCACATTGTCTGTTTTTTTAACATTTTATTTGCATATTATGGTGGAAAATAAGTATTTGGTCAGAAACAAAATTTTGTCTCAATACTTTGTAATATATCCTTTGTTGGCAATGACAGAGGTCAAACGTTTTCTGTAAGTCTTCACAAGGTTGCCACACACTGTTGTTGGTATGTTGGCCCATTCCTCCATGCAGATCTCCTCTAGAGCAGTGATGTTTTTGGCTTTTCGCTTGGCAAAACGGACTTTCAGCTCCCTCCAAAGGTTTTCTATAGGGTTGAGATCTGGAGACTGGCTAGGCCACTCCAGGACCTTGAAATGCTTCTTACAAAGCCACTCCTTCGTTGCCCTGGCGGTGTGCTTTGGATCATTGTCATGTTGAAAGACCCAGCCACGTTTCATCTTCAATGCCCTTGCTGATGGAAGGAGGTTTGCACTCAAAATCTCACGATACATGGCCCCATTCATTCTTTCATGTACCCGGATCAGTCGTCCTGGCCCCTTTGCAGAGAGACAGCCCCAAAGCATGATGTTTCAACCACCATGCTTTACAGTAGGTATGGTGTTTGATGGATGCAACTCAGTATTCTTTTTCCTCCAAACACGACAAGTTGTGGTTCTACCAAACCGTTCCAGTTTGGTTTCATCAGACCATAGGACATTCTCCCAAAACTCCTCTGGATCATCCAAATGCTCTCTAGCAAACTTCAGACGGGCCCGGACATGTACTGGCTTAAGCAGTGGGACACGTCTGGCACTGCAGGATCTGAGTCCATGGTGGCGTAGTGTGTTACTTATGGTAGGGCTTGTTACATTGGTCCCAGCTCTCTGCAGTTCATTCACTAGGTCCCCCCGTGTGGTTCTGGGATTTTTGCTCACCGTTCTTGTGATCATTCTGACCCCAGGGGGTGGGATTTTGCGTGGAGCCCCAGATCGAGGGAGATTATCAGTGGTCTTGTATGTCTTCCATTTTCTAATTATTGCTCCCACTGTTGATTTCTTCACTCCAAGCTGGTTGGCTATTGCAGATTCAGTCTTCCCAGCCTGGTGCAGGGCTACAATTTTGTTTCTGGTGTCCTTTGACAGCTCTTTGGTCTTCACCATAGTGGAGTTTGGAGTCAGACTGTTTGAGGGTGTGAACAGGTGTCTTTTTATGCTGATAACAAGTTTAAACAGGTGCCATTACTACAGGTAATGAGTGGAGGAAAGAGGAGACTCTTAAAGAAGAAGTTACAGGTCTGTGAGAGCCAGAAATCTTGATTGTTTGTTTCTGACCAAATACTTATTTTCCACCATAATATGCAAATAAAATGATAAAAAAAACAGAATGTGATTTTCTGGATTTTTTTTTCTCAGTTTGTCTCCCATAGTTGAGGTCTACCTATGATGTAAATTGCAGACGCCTCTCATCTTTTTAAGTGGTGGAACTTGCACTATTGCTGACTGACTAAATACTTTTTTGCCCCACTGTATATATATATCTATATCTATATATCTATATATATTTTCATACGCTGTGTGTGACGCCGGCCTTAAGAGTTTGACAGCGGCATTTAACGGGTTAACAATTCCTCCAGCAGCTGTTAGCAGCACATGTCAGCTGTTCAAAACAGCTGATATGTGCCAGAAAAGTTGTGGAGCTCACCACAGGAGCCCATATCAAAGGGAGGGTGTCCGACATCGGCGTATTATTTTACGCCCGATGTCGGAAAAGGGTTAAAGCCCCAAACCAGTTTTTTTTTTATTGCAGAGCTGGAGTGGTGTCACTAACGTAAATTCCCTGTCCCTAACATTATACTTACCAGCAGCCGTCTTTAGCTGTTCTCAGTGCCGTTCCGGTCGTCTTCTGAAGGTTGTGACCTTCCGGATTGCTTCAGTGCTTGCTCGGTGAGCTGGAGTTCACTTTTCAATGTAAGTCTATTAGAGCCAGAAGATAGCCAGATTGAGCCTCTCAGACCTACACAGAGCCTCTGACCGTTATCTCGGACTTCTGGTCATTCAGAAGTTGTGGTCACGAGGTGCGGGGGAACACAATTGGAATGGTGCCAGCTTAAGACTCAAATACATATTAGGGGCACGGAACTTGCATTAGTACCACCGCTCCAGCACAGTAATAATAATAATAATAAAAACTCAAGAGTAAAAATCATACCCGTTTGAAATACCATAGCCAGACTCTGAATTCATTCTTCTTGTGGTTCAAGCAGCAAGGATCAGCTGTGAGTTAAAATTTAAAGACGTTGTCTACTTCAAAAATGATGACCTATGAATGGGGTAGAGCATCAATATCTGATTAGTGGGGAGAAACACCCGGCACCATAGGTGGATTATAATAGGGCAATCTGAGCTACAGCCCAGGGTCCGAGGGGTCCCATTGCCTGATTGCCCTCATTATAATATATACCCAGCAGGGAGCTTTCCTGGTGCTCCGCTTCTGACGTTCCTACTGTATATAAAATATATGGGGGCTCATGCTGTGTATAGGAGTTTATGTTGGGTCTTACTAGGCAGTTATGTGGGGGCTCACTGTATATAATCAGCTATGTGGGGTCTCACTCTATATGTGTCTATGTGGGGGCTCATACTGTAAATAGGCAGCTATGGGGGCTCACTAGGGAGCCATGTTCAGGGTCATACTGTAACTAGGAGGCTATGTGGGGGCTCATACTGTATCTAGGTTGCTATATGGGGGTTCATACTGTATACAGGAGCCTATATTGGACTCATACTGTATATAGGCAGCTATGTGGGGGCTCATACTGCATCTATGGAGTGATGTTCGGAATCATACTGTATCAGGCTATATGGTGGCTTATACTGTATGTAGGGCTCATTGTATGGAGGATATATGGGGCTCATACTGCATATAGGCAGCTATGTGGGGGCTCATACTGTATTTAGGGAGCTATGTGCAGGCTCATTTTGTATACAGGCGGCTATATGGGGCTCATATTGTACATAGGCTATGTGGGGCCCATACAAAATATATATATATATATATATATATATATATATATATATATATATATATATATATATATATATATATATATATATATATTTAATATTGATCAGAATTAATTTAAACCTATTGGTGCAGCCTCCACAGTAGTCACGGTATCTCATGTGTCCCTTGGGAAACTTGATCTCCCACCCCTAATCTGTATAGCAATATGTTATGCATAGTACTACGCACAATACTATCTGTCATTTTCCATCTACACCAGAGCCCTTGTGCGTTACTCACATGACCTATCACATGATCTATCAAAGGTATTGTGTGACATATCACGTGCCACATCGGGTAACTAGGGGGCCCATACCTTCTAAACTGCCCAAGGCCCTGGCTACTCAATCCACCCCTGCACCCTTGCTGATCAGCTGTTCTGTACTGGCAGGTGCTGGAAGTGCTCAGTTATGGAGTTGCGCCGTCTACTGAAAGTAGCTGTGGCCGGGTTCAATTTAACAGGGGGCGGATGTGCAGTACCTGGTAGAAGCCATTATCAGTAGGGGAAGTAGCTCCATAACTGAGCACTTCTGGCTGTCACTGTCAGGGGTGCAGCACTCCCACGATCAGATACTGAAGACCTATCCTAAAGATAGGTCATCATTGTTAAATTAGTGGAAAACCTCTTTAAATCCCTCTATGCACAAAACCAATGAAAATAAATAAAGAAAACATTTGGTGAAATGTATAATTAACCATTTGGTCACATACTTGAGATTTTGACCATCACAATGATTTGCAAAGCAACTACTGCTCAAGCTGCAATAACTATATTGTGTCTGTAGAAATCCCGACATTTTATAGATTGCCGATTTGAGTGGGTTCTGCAGAATGTAATAGTTTCTGGTTGTCTAGTCATATTTCTCAGACTTGCTCTCAATCCTAAAACATGCAATTCCTTTTAATATTTAAAGAGTTTGCATATGCTCACAAAAAGCTTTTACACTTCAACATGCACGCAGACAATGGACTGTCAACAATTTATGTATATACTGCTGCATGAAATTCTCATCTATGAAGGGTTTCCAGGTTTTCTATGGAATCAATTAACACAATCTTGACATTTACTATTTATAGATAAGCAGAACAAATTGGAATGACAACCCACTTCCATAAGCCATAGTGAAATGATTATGCTATAGAATAGGGTCCTTGCTGAAAGCTCCACTCACCCTACTAGATAGGACAAACAGTTGTACGGGTTCACATTTGCATGGGATCTGAGGGGTAAGGTTTCTCACGGGTGGAGAGTGACAAGCCAGGCTTGGCATGTCAGAATGAGGAGACTTCTATGCCATGCATGCTCCTCTGGAAAATGAAATATGCAAATTGTCTTTTGGCAAATTTGCCTTTATGCAAATTGGGAGGAAGGGGACTTGAACTCTAGTGCCACCTATTGGAAGTAGCAATCGTAAAAGTCAATATCAAATCTTGCATATATGACTAAGGATAAAAGTCACACTAGAATCTCAATTTGCAGACAGTGTTTCGGGGTATTGCCCCTCCTCAGCGCAAGGTATGAGATTTGATTTGGCTAGGTGAGAGACTTTTAGGTTTGGTACTTCCAATAGGTACACTAGAGTTTAAGTCCTCTCTGAGAAGGCAATTTGCATACCTTTGCATGGGGAAAGATATAGTCAGATACCATACATCTTTTGCCGGAGGACTTAGAAGTCAGAATCAGGCTGTCATCACTAGAGTGTATACAATTGCACATTCCTTTATTTATTCCAACTGCATCAAAAACGGTGTATAAAATCAGGCTCCAGTATCCACTGAAAATGATCAAAAAAAAAAAATACGATAACATGATTTTAATAAAAAACTGGTCCTATTTAGAGGTAGGAGACTACAAACATATATTAATATTATTATTATTATTATTATTAATATTATAAAAACTTCCAAGAATAAATAATGCAATACATGCGAAATCCTTAGCTTTTCATAAGAAGTATGGAGTGGACGCTTTTCTAGTAAGACATGATATGCAAGTCATGTAAACTCGTTTGCATGGGATGGGTCATTCATCTGGGGATTAATTCTAATTGCCATGGTGAAGTGGTTTTTCCCGAAGAGAACACCAGTTTTTTTTTTTTTTTTTTTTTTAGGCTTCTACATTGCTTTTGGAGAGGAAAAAAAATAACAAACATAAAAAGTTCATGGCCCTTACATCCCGGGGAAAAAAAAAAATGTTATTGCAAGGTCAGGATTTAGCATGAAAGAGAAGAACATCAATCTTTAGACAAAGGCGACCACTTACCATTCATACCCGCCATACCTTTTACACACAACACGATGCCACCACCTCAGTTACCATGATACGCACACACAAAACAAATGACATAACCCCGACAAGATCTAATGGAAATTACTAGGACAGAGCTTCTCAAACTGTGCGGTGACTTGTTATTTTTCCTTTTCCATTAGCCGTGTAACATGTAACATTTTTCAGTTAACGCGGTCAAATAACTCATTTTTCGAGGGACGAGTTTTTTTTTTTTTAATCTATTTTCTCTCGCAATGTACTGAATAATGGAAATATTGTGGTGAATCGGTTAAAAAAAAAAAAAACAAACAACAAACAACACCACTATTCCCCCCTATCTTTTCACGATGCTCAATGTGCAGGAAAAATAATCTGGCACTGGACACCGTGATTCTGTGCTCGCCGGACGGGAGCACTTCGACCCTTCCCCTCCTATCTGCCGACATCTCTGAAGTATCAATGTGGTTTCTCTATACAGCATTTTCTGTACACGTTAATTTTAGATTTTGACACTTCTGGCTTTAACTAACATGTCAGGTTTTTTTTTTTTTTTTAAATCTTTTTATGCCTTTATTTTTTTTGTCACTGGAAAAATCAGATGAATCAAACTTATATTTTTAAAATCTTCAGTCCCTTTAGAAGACTTGAACCTGCAATCATTTGATCGCTTATTCTATATAGAAATATTACAAGCAAAGCTTAAAAAAAGGTACCAAGATGGTTGCGATGGTGGGCTTCAGCAGGTCCCCAGCTGGCATAACTTACTGGTTCCTGGAAATGCATTGCAGAAGTGACGCACAAGTGCACCAGTCTATTTCAATGTCATGGCCAGACACAGACAGCAGATTAAAATTGTTAAATTGGAGGGATCGTAACTTGTTCTGGTCAATGTTACAGGCAGATGCTGGCTTCATGACAAAGTGGGCATCTGCAGGGTATAGTGCGGGCTCAGCTCCGGAGCCTGCTCCATACATCATCTGTTACTTAATACTTACCGGTAACAGATTTCCCAAAAAGGTCTATTCCCCCAGAGCTGGTACATACACAGCCTAAGGTTACAGTCATGCCATATAAATCAAGCCCACCCAAATTGACTCATTACACCGACTGCTACAAAAAGACGGTTCTTTATTCTTCTAGCCTTCATTGGGTATTTTGAGTGTCTTTGCTTTATGGGAAAGCACAGCAGACTGACTACGTGAGTCTAAGCATCCAGTAAAGAGTCAACCACGTATTTTTTTTATATTAGGAGCACAGGGGTGAGGGATGTGGTTTGGTGGCATCCATTAAATGTGCATGTCCAAAATGTCAATTTTTGATAATAAAGTCCCTTTAAATTCTTTGACTTCTGTCTAGCTATGATACAGGAATGTCCCATGAACCTATGCAAAAAGGAATTATACACCAAGCCATCTACAAAGGATCCATGCAGTGAATACACGTCTACATAAGGGTAATGCACGGTTTGATTTTAGGTTTAGTGGTCTTCCAACGTGGCTTCACTAAGCTCAAGAATCCAAAATGTCATTAGCCAATTGACCCCATCCATGTGAGCTGCTGAAAGAATTACTCCATGTATCAATTATGATAAAGAGGACTAAATTAATTGATTAGAAAACCAAATGATTTAATGAAGAATAACAGGCAAGGAATGAAGTTGTTCTTACCGAGGAATATTTTCCGAGACATTTTCCAGCTGTGACCTGGTTAGAGCAGCAATCCTCAACAATTCCCACTGTTTGTTAGTTATGCACGCAGCTCCAAACCAACATGAAGTCATTGTGAAATGCAAATTTGTAGCATTAAGAAAGTTCATTACTTTGTAGGGCTAAGTGCACTTACAAATCACAAACTGATGTCAGTCTGAGAATGCCAGGCAGTTTTCAGATAATTACGGATATTTAAAGAGGAGATGTGTAACTAGAGATTCCGGTAAATAACTGCACTGATGATAGAAGAGTTTTTTCCGCTACAGATGATCTGAAGGTTTAAACAATTATTTTTGTGACATGATAAATGGTGCAGAGAACAGAACATTTTACCAATTTGTGAAGATACAAGTGCACCAGTGCAGGCTTAACGGATATGGAAAACCATCAGCTCAGCCCTATAGGAAGACATTGGAAGAGATATTCCGGATCTTATTTCCCAGGAGCCGGAAGTAGCATGTACTCAAGAAACACAGCTGTTGCCCATTTTATTCATGTCTCTGTCTGCAGCCCTGTGAGCGAAATAAAGTGCATTTTACTGCCACTCCTCCTGCTTTCCTGTGAATTTGCAGGATCATCTACAAGTATCAAGCTGAGCCCCGCAAGACATGGTTATTATCTGGATGGATTTTCTTTGACCTTATTTTTCCTTGTAACTGGGTGTGGTGGTAGTGCCAGCATTTTTTCTTTGGTCCTTATTTCCCATGAAATTACAACAAACCCATAATAATCTTTATTTTTTATATAGCGCTAACCTATTCCGCACCACTTTACAGTTTTGCACACATTATCATCAGTGTCCCCAATGGGGCTCAGAATCTAAATGTAAGATTTCTTATTGATTTAAAAAATAACCTTTTTATAGATTATTCAAAGCAGCAACTAAAAAATGAGAGACCGCCAACAAATAATGATATCATTTTAGCTTTTTTTCATCACCATTAGACAATTTACATTGAATAAGGTCAGTGACTATATAGTTTACTGCTTTAAAGGGAATCTGACAGCAGGTTATTGCTATGTGACTGCTGCAGTCACTTGCGCATGGTAATTGTTATGTCATCACTGCAGGACAGTTAACAAAGACTACTAGTCATACAAACAATGTTAACAAAAATCCCAATGTCATAGCGCTGGTCTGGGCTGCAACAGCGGCGCTTTAGAGCCGCGAAACGCGCGTTGGGGCGTTTTTCTTTCCAGTGGGACTCTCCTCCTGCACCCCTTGTTGGTAAGCTTAGCCACGGTACCTGTCACTTTACCATGCAAAACAAACCATTACTAGTTTAGCCTGACTGTCTGCTATGGTACATATCTAGGTACATGTGGGTTTCGTCTTCCATGTGATTTGTATGTGGGGTTCTTTTCTTCCCCCTTGGTCATTATTTGCGCATCTATATCGGGGTAACGGGGTGGGTCCCTCTCCTGTGCTTGACTGGGTCACACCTAATATGGAATTGTTTTACGATTTTTAGCATCTTTTTGTATCAATAAAGACACTTGTTTATAGAAACTATATTGTATGCTCCCTTTTTCTCCTGTTTATAAATATAGTCATACAAACAGTAGAGGCAGGAGTTTATTTTTTTCACACTCCATGCTAGAAAATGTATTTTTTTAAACATCTACATAATCTAATTTCTTGTAAATGTTTTTGTAGTATTACAACCCAAAATAAAGTACTGCAAGTTACTAAAGCAAAAACACAACAAAAAATAGGTGCCTTACAAGTTTTATAATACATAGAAATAGTATATAAAGGTAGGAGACCAAAAAAGCGCAAATAGGGTCTTATCCCCAGGATTGTTTCCAATCAATTATGAGAGAACTGCTCACCTGGTGGTACACAGTAAAGGCGTGTAGTTGTCAGATGCTGCAGATCCACAGGTCAGCGCTGCGACCTCTCAGAACCGTTATAATAGATGAGTGTGGATAAAATCAGCGCTGCTGCGACAAATGATGGATCCAGATCTAGTTATAGGATGTTCGGGTGGTTTATTCAACGCCTTTCGAAGCTCATGGCTTCTTCTCCAGGAAGTTTCCACAGAAAGATATGACACATGGTACTATTGCCTCGCTTATATACATTCAGAAGTCAAATAACGGCGCCAAGCAGTCTTCTGACATGTGACAAACAGTTCAAGAAAGCCGTATTACATAAAAATAAGTTATTTTCATCATGTACGTAAATCGTTGGTATCATGATTACAATTGATGAACAATATAATAAAATTTCATTCATTTTTCAGAGTCCAGAACGGAAAGGAAAAAATAGAAAAAAATGGAAGTGTGTGCGAACTGACGGGACAGGAAAGAATCCTCATTCTGCTCCCTCCACTATCCATGTCGCTGCAAGAGGAGTTATTCCTGGTGAATGAAATCGGCCACCACCCTTCTATGCATAATTCATGCATATTTATATTTGTTTATTAAATAATTGTAAAATGTAAAATAAATAAATATAAAAAATTAAAAGTTAATAAAATATAGCAATGAAATTATCCTTTTGGATTTACCTTTTCTTTATTGTCTTTTTCTGATAAAAACAAGGTACTAATTGTGATTGTGGTGGAATTTTTTAAAATCAGTTAAAAAAAAAGACAGATAGATAGCGATCCTACAGGTTGATAGTTGATAGGATACATCTGTTTGTAGCTTCCTAGTCTTTCTCTTGATCTTTCACGGGGACTTCATTTAACCCCTTAATCCCATATGACGTACTATCCCGTCCAGGTGACCTGGGACTTAATTCCCAGTGACGGGATAGTACGTCATATGCGATCGGCCGCGCTCACGGGGGGGAGCGCGGCCGATCGTCAGCTGCCTATCGCAGCTGACATCCGGCACTATGTGCCAGGAGCGGTCACGGACCGCTCCCGGCACATTAACCCCCGACACACCGCGATCAAAGATGATCGCGGAGTGCCGGCGGTGCAGGGAAGCATCGCGCAGGGAGGGGGCTCCCTGCGGGCTTCCCTGAGACGATCGGTACACGGTGATGTACTCACCGTGTACCGAGCGTCTTCTCCCTTCAGTCCCCGGATCCAAAATGGCCGCGGGGCTTCATCCGGGTCCTGCAGGGAGCACTTCCGGGTCAGGATCAGGCTGCAGCTGCAGCTCTAATCCTGCCCGGCTGTATGTCAGATCACCGATCTCACAGAGTGCTGTGCACACTGTCAGATCGGTGATCTGTGATGTCCCCCCCTGGGACAAAGTGAAAAACTAAAAAAAAAATTTCCACACGTGTACAAAAAAAAAAAAAAAAAAATTCCTAAACAAAGAAGAAAAAAAAATATTATTCCCTTAAATACATTTCTTTATCTAAAAAAAAACCAAAAAAACAATAAAAGTAAACATATTTAGCATTGCCGCGTCCGTAACGACCCGACCTATAAAACTGGCCCACTAGTTAACCCCTTCAGTGAACACCGTAAGAAAAAAAAAAAAAAAAAAACGAGCCAAAAAACAACGCTTTATTATCATAACGCTGAACAAAAAGTGGAATACCACGCGATCAAAAAGACGGATATAAATAACCATGGTACCTCTGAAAAAGTCATCTTATCCCGCAAAAAACGAGCCGCCATACAGCATCATAACCAAAAAAATAAAAAAGTTATAGTCCTCAGAATAAAGCGATGCCAAAATAATTATTTTTTCTATAAAATAGCTTTTATCGTATAAAAGCGCCAGAACATAAAAAAAATGATATAAATGAGGTATCGCTGTAATCGTACTGACCCGAAGAATAAAACTGCTTCATCAATTTTACCAAACGCGGAACGGTATAAACGCCTCCCCCAAAAGAAATTCATGAATAGCTGGTTTTTGGTCATTCTGCCTCACAAAAATCGGAATAAAAAGCGATCAAAAAATGTCACGTGTCCGAAAACATAACCGATAAAAACGTCAACTCGTCCCGCAAAAAACAAGACCTCACATGACTGTGGACCAAAATATGGAAAAATTATAGGTCTCAAAATGTGGAGACGCAAAAACTTTTTTGCTATAAAAAGCGTCTTTTAGTGTGTGACGGCTGCCAATCATAAAAATCCGATATAAAAAACGCTATAAAAGTAAATCAAACCCCCCTTCATCACCCCCTTAGTTAGGTTAGGTTCACATTGCGTTAATGGGTTAACGCTAACGGACAGCGTTGCACGGCGAAAATGTCACAATTAACGCCGTGCAATGGGTCCGTTAGCACACCCATTGACAGCAATGTGATTTTCGGGTGTAGCGCATCGCTAGAGCGTGCCATTTTCGGCTCGCGCTAGCAAGGTGCCGTTCTTTTGTGGCGCGCCTCGGACGCTGCTTGCAGCGTACGCAGCGCGCCCGAGGTCCGATCCCCGATCTTCCAGAGCGGGGACGTTAAACGCGACCACTAAACACGACACCTAAAAAGACATTGCGTTAGCGCAATCCGCTAGCGCTAAACGGATTTCCCTAACGCAATGTGAACCTAGCCTTAGGGAAAAATAATAAAATTAAAAAAAATGTATTTATTTCCATTTTCCCATTAGGGTTAGGGCTAGGGTTAGGGCTGGGGTTAGGGCTGGGGTTTGGATTACATTTACGGTTGGGTTTAGAATTAGGGGTGTGTCAGGGTTAGGTGTGTGGTTAGGGTTACAGTTGGGATTAGGGTTAGGGGTGCGTTTGGATTAGGGTTTCATTTATAATTGGGGGGTTTCCACTGTTTAGGCACATCAGGGGCTCTCCAAACGCGACATGGCGTCCGATCTCAATTCCAGCCAATTCTGCATTGAAAAAGTAAAACAGTGCTCCTTCACTTCCGAGCTCTCCCGTGCGCCAAAACAGGGGTTTACCCCAACATATGGGGTATCATCGTACTCAAGACAAATTGGACAACAACTTTTTGGGTCCAAGTTCTCTTGTTATCCTTGGGAAAATAAAAATTTGGGGGCTAAAAATCATTTTTGTGGGAAAAAAAAAGGATTTTTTATTTTCACGGCTCTGCGTTGTAAACTGTAGTGAAACACTTGGGGGTTCAAAGTTTTCACAACACATCTAGATAAGTTCCGTGGGAGGTCTAGTTTCCAATATGAGGTCACTTGTGGGGGGTTTGTACTGTTTGGGTACATCAGGGGCTCTGCAAATGCAACGTGACTCCTGCAGACCAATCCATCTAAGTCTGCATTCCAAATGGCGCTCCTTCCCTTCCGAGCTCTGCCATGCGCCCAAACAGTGGTTCCCCCCCACATATTGGGTATCAGCGTACTCAGGACAAATTGGACAACAACTTTTGGGGTCCAATTTATTCTGTTACCCTTGTGAAAATACAAAACTGGGGGCTAAAAAATAATTTTTGCAAAAAAAAAAAAAAAAAAATTATTTTAACCCCTTAAGCCCCGAGGGTGGTTTGCACGTTAATGACCGGGCCAATTTTTACAATTCTGACCACTGTCCCTTTATGAGGTTATAACTCTGGAACGCTTCAACGGATCTTGGCGATTCTGGAATTGTTTTCTCGTGACATATTGTACTTCATTTTAGTGGTAACATTTATTCGATATAACTTGCGTTTATTTGTGAAAAAAACGGAAATTTGGCGAAAATTTAGAAAATTTCGCAATTTTCCAACTTTAAATTTTTATGCCCTTAAATCACATAGATATGTCACGCAAAATACTTAATAAGTAACATTTCCCACATGTCTACTTTACATCAGCACAATTTTGGAACCAAAATTTTTTTTTTGTTAGGGAGTGAGTTATAAGGGTTAAAAGTTGACCAGCAATTTCTCATTATTACAACACCATTTTTTTAGGGACCACATCTCATTTGATGTCATTTTGAGTGGTCTATATGATAGAAAATACCCAAGTGTGACACCATTCTAAAAACTGCACCCCTCAAGGTGCTCAAAACCACATTCAAGAAGTTTATTAACCCTTCAGGGGTTTCACAGGAATTTTTGGAATGTTTAAATAAAAATGAATATTTAACTTTTTTTCACACAAAATTTATTTCAGCTCCAATTTGTTTTATTTTACCAAGGGTAACAGGATAAAATGGATGCCAAACATTGTTGTACAATCTGTACTGAGTACGCTGATACCCCATATGTGGGGGTAAACCACTGTTTGGGCGCATGGCAGAGCTCGGAAGGAAAGGAGCGCCATTTAACTTTTCAATGCAAAATTGACAGGAATTGAGATGGGACGCCATGTTGCGTTTGGAGAGCCCCTGATGTGCCTAAACATTGAAACCCCCCACAAGTGACACCATTTTGGAAAGTAGACACCCTAAGGAACTTATCTAGATGTGTGGTGACCACTTTGACCCACCAATTGCTTCACAGAAGTTTATAATGCAGAGCCGTAAAAATAAAAAATAATATTTTTTCACAAAAATGATCTTTTCGCCCCCAATTTTTTATTTTCCCAAGAGTAAGAGAAGTAATTGGACCTCAAAAATTGTTGGCCAATTTGTCCTGAGTACGCTGATACCCCATATATGGGTGTAAACCATTGTTTGGGCGTATGGCAGAGCTCGGAAGGGAAGGAGCGACATTTTACTTTTCAATGCAAAATTGACTGGAATTGAGATGGGATGCCATGTTGCGTTTGGAGAGCCCCTGATGTGCCTAAACATTGAAATCCCCACAAGTGACACCATTTTGGAAAGTAGACCCCTTAAGGAACTTATCTAGAGGTGTGGTGAGCACTTTGACCCAACAAGTGCTTCACAGAAGTTTATAATGCAGAGCCGTAAAAATAAAAAATCATATTTTTTCACAAAAATGATCTTTTCGCCACCAATTTTTTATTTTCCCAAGGGTAAGAGAAGAAATTAGACCACAAAAGTTGTTGTGCAATTTGTCCTGAGTGCGACGATACCCCATATGTGGGGGTAAACCACTGTTTGGGCGCATGGCAGAGCTCGGAAGGAAAGGAGCGCCATTTGACTTTTCAATGCAAAATTGACAGGAATTGAGATGGGACGCCATGTTGCGTTTGGAGAGCCCCTGATGTGCCTAAACATTGGAACCCCCCACAAGTGACACCATTTTGGAAACTAGACCCCCTAAGGAACTTATCTAGATGTGTTTTGAGAGCTTTGAACCCCCAAGTGTTTCACTACAGTTTATAACGCAGCCATTAAAATATTTTTTTTTTTTTTTTCGCAAAAATTATTTTTTAGCCCCCAGCTTTGTATTTTTACAAGGGTAACAGAATAAATTGGACCCCAAAAGTTGTTGTCCAATTTGTCCTGAGTACGCTGATACCCCATATGTGGGGGGGGAACCACTGTTTGGGCGCATGGCAGAGCTCGGAAGGGAAGGAGCGCCATTTGGAATGCAGACTTAGATGGATTGGTCTGCAGGAGTCACGTTGCATTTGCAGAGCCCCTGATGTACCCAAACAGTACAAACCCCCCACAAGTGACCCCATATTAGAAACTAGACCTCCCAAGGAACTTATCTAGATGTGTTGTGAGAACTTTTAACCCCTAAGTGTTTCACTACAGTTTATAACGCAGAGCCGTGAAAATAAAAATTCTTTTTTTTTTTTCACAAAAATGATTTTTTTAACCCCCAGGTTTGTATTATTACAAGGGTAACAGAATAAATTGGACCCCAAAATTTGTTGTTCAATTTGTCCCGAGTACGCTGATACCCCATATGTGGGGGGGAACCACTGTTTGGGCGCATGGCAGAGCTCGGAAGGGAAGGAGCGCCATTTGGAATGCAGACTTAGATGGATTGGTCTGCAGGCGTCACGTTGCATTTGCAGAGCCCCTGATGTACCCAAACAGTACAAACCCCCCACAAGTGACCTCATATTGGAAACTAGACCTCCCACGGAACTTATCTAGATGTGTTGTGAAAACTTTGAACCCCCAAGTGTTTCACTACAGTTTACAACGCAGAGCCGTGAAAATAATAAATCCTTTTTTTTTCCCACAAAAATGATTTTTAGCCCCCCAAATTTTTATTTTCCCAAGGATAACAAGAGAACTTGGACCCAAAAAGTTGTTGTCCAATTTGTCTCGAGTACAAAGATACCCCATATGTTGGGGTAAACCCCTGTTTGGGCGCACGGGAGAGCTCGGAAGTGAAGGAGCACTGTTACTTTTTCAATGCAGAATTGGCTGGAATTGAGATCGGACGCCATGTCGCGTTTGGAGAGCCCCTGATGTGCCTAAACAGTGGAAACCCCCCAATTATAAATGAAACCCTAATCCAAACGCACCCCTAACCCTAATTCCAACTGTAACCCTAACCACACACCTAACCCTGACACACCCCTAATTCTAATCCCACCCCTAATCCCAACCGTAAATGTAATCCAAACCCTAACCCTAGCCCTAACCCTAGCCCTAACCCAAACCCTAGCCCTAACCCTAGCCCTAACCCTAATGGGAAAATGGAAATAAATACATTTTTTTTAATTTTATTATTTTTCCCTAAGGCTAGGTTCACATTGCGTTAGGGAAATCCGTTTAGCGCTAGCGGATTGCGCTAACGCAATGTCTTTTTAGGTGTCGTGTTTAGTGGTCGCGTTAACGTCCCCGCTCTGGAAGATCGGGGATCGGAGATCGGGGATCGGACCTCGGGCGCGCCGCAGACGCTGCAAGCAGCGTCCGAGGCGCGCCACAAAAGAACGGCACCTTGCTAGCGCGAGCCGAAAATGGCACGCTCTAGCGATGCGCTACACCCGACAATCACATTGCTGTCAATGGGTGTGCTAACGGACCCATTGCACGGCGTTAATTGTGACATTTTCGCCGTGCAATGCTGTCCGTTAGCGTTAACCCATTAATGCAATGTGAACCTAGCCTAACTAAGGGGGTGATGAAGGGGGGTTTGATTTACTTTTATAGCGTTTTTTATATCGGATTTTTATGATTGGCAGCCGTCACACACTAAAAGACGCTTTTTATAGCAAAAAAGTTTTTGCGTCTCCACATTTTGAGACCTATAATTTTTCCATATTTTGGTCCACAGAGTCATGTGAGGTCTTGTTTTTTGCGGGACGAGTTGACGTTTTTATCGGTTACATTTTCGGACACGTGACAGTTTTTGATCGCTTTTTATTCCGATTTTTTGTGAGGCAGAATGACCAAAAACCAGCTATTCATGAATTTCTTTTGGGGGAGGCGTTTATACCGTTCCGCGTTTGGTAAAATTGATGAAGCAGTTTTATTCTTCGGGTCAGTACGATTACAGCGATACCTCATTTATATCATTTTTTTTATGTTTTGGCGCTTTTATACGATAAAAGCTATTTTATAGAAAAAATAATTATTTTGGCATCGCTTTATTCTGAGGACTATAACTTTTTTATTTTTTTGGTTATGATGCTATATGGCTGCTCGTTTTTTGCGGGACAAGATGACGTTTTCAGAGGTACCATGGTTATTTATATCCGTCTTTTTGATCGCGTGTTATTCCACTTTTTGTTCAGCGTTATGATAATAAAGCGTTGTTTTTTGGCTCGTTTTTTTTTTTCTTACGGTGTTCACTGAAGGGGTTAACTAGTGGGCCAGTTTTATAGGTCGGGTCGTTACGGACGCGGCGATACTAAATATGTGTACTTTTATTGTTTTTTTTTTTTTTAGATAAAGAAATGTATTTATGGGAATAATATTTTTTTTTTTCTTCTTTATTTAGGAATTTTTTTTTTTTTTTTTTACACGTGTGGAAATTTTTTTTTTTACTTTTTCACTTTGTCCCAGGGGGGGACATCACAGATCACCGATCTGACAGTGTGCACAGCACTCTGTGAGATCGGTGATCTGACATACAGCCGGGCAGGATTAGAGCTGCAGCTGCAGCCTGATCCTGACCCGGAAGTGCTCCCTGCAGGACCCGGATGCAGCCCCGCGGCCATTTTGGATCCGGGGACTGCAGGGAGAAGACGCTCGGTACTCGGTACTCCCTGCGCGATGCTTCCCTGCACCGCCGGCACACCGCGATCATCTTTGATCGCGGTGTGCCGGGGGTTAATGTGCCAGGAGCGGTCCGTGACCGCTCCTGGCACATAGTGCCGGATGTCAGCTGCGATCGGCCGCGCTCCCCCCGTGAGCGCGGCCGATCGCATATGACGTACTATCCCGTCACTGGGAATTAAGTCCCAGGTCACCTGGACGGGATAGTACGTCATATGGGATTAAGGGGTTAATAAAATACAAATATACATGAATTATGCATAGAAGGGTGGTGGCCGATTTCATTCACCAGGAATAACTCCTCTTGCAGCGACATGGATAGTGGAGGGAGCAGAATGAGGATTCATTCTTGTCCCGTCAGTTCGCATACATTTCCATTTTTTTCTATTTTTTCCTTTCCGTTCTGGACTCTGAAAAATGAATGAAATTTTATTATATTGTTCATCAATTGTAATCATGATACCAACGATTTACGTACATGTTGAAAATAACTTATTTTTATGTAATACGGCTTTCTTGAACTTTGACACTGTTTGTCACTTGTCAGAAGACTGCTTGGCGCCGTTATTTGACTTCTGAATGTATATAAGCGAGGCAATAGTACCATGTGTCATATCTTTCTGTGGAAACTTCCTGGAGAAGAAGCCATGAGCTTCGAAAGGCGTTGAATAAACCACCCGAACATCCTATAACTAGATCTGAATACATAGAAATAGACAGATCTAAAACAGATGAATGAAGATTGAATACTAGACTAGTGTCTGATACTGACAGCAAAGTAAAGTTAATCTCATCTGCCATGAGCACGGCTACATTAACATCTTAGTGATGCAGCCATGTTTGGTTTTCACTTTTTTCTCCCCTCTCCACCCCCCCCCCCCCCCCTCTTCCAAGAACCAGAACTTTTCTATTTGTACACTGACATAGCAGTATGGGACCGGTTTTTTATTTCAGCACAAAATGTGGTTTTGAATGACTCCACTCATTTTACATTATAAGGTACTGAAAAAAAAAAAAATCAAGTTTTGGGCTTAGTTTTTACAGTATTTAATGTATGCTAAAAATGACCTGGCAACATGATTCTTCAGGGAACTATACAGCAATTATAGTGATATCAAAGTTGTAGTTTTAGATTTGGTAGTTTAAAAAAAAAAAAATTGAACTCTGGGGAAAAAATGGTTTGTGCTGTAATTTTTTGAGACCCATAGCTTTATTTTTCCATTGAGCTTTATTTTATTTTTTTGCCATGTCGAGCAGTTTTTTTCTTAACACTGTTTACTTTAGAGGTTAAATCATTTTATATGATATATGTTTGAGAGTCAGACTTATTTTAAATTATATATACGGTATGTCTTTTTAATTACCATTCACTTTATCTTTTAATCCACCCTAGGGGACTTGAACTGGTGATCATTTGATCGCTTGTACTATATACTGCAATACTTGTAGTAAATAGCACACATGTTCTGTGACGCCCAATCTAACTTCTCAAGAGCAGGCTCTCACTGCCATGGCACCAAATCAGTACCCCATGATCATATCGCGAGGAGGCTGATGGGCATATTATTAGCCACCCCACCAGGATTGCTCCACTTAAATGCCGCTATCAAATAATAGTGGCATAGAAGAAATTTAACCATCTGTGTCTGGACCTTTAGCTTTCTTGTGTTCTTTCAACTACCCTTCAGAACACAATGTGCTAAATGCTGGTGAGAGGAAGCCACTTTTCTTGCACCCATTACACTTTCTGGAGTTGGAAACTTTCTGGAGTTGGAGGCATATTAAGGACTCTACAACAAGAATGTAAAAAATATCAACAAATCTACTCTTCTCTCATTGCACTGTCACCTCTGCTGTACTGCCCCTCTCAAATGCCTATCTCGATAGGTGTCAGTAACCACTCTTATATCTGCTGTGCTCACATCAACTTGTACTAGCGCCATAGTGAGTTCAGGTTGTCTATACAATGTCTCACACGGGAGTAACCTGCCAAGTATACCCAGGGAGTGAAATTTTATTATATTCTCCTCTAGTGTCATTGCAGAGCGATTACAAGTTGCTGTGAGCAGAACTGACATGACTGTGATCGGTTACGGACGCCTTAGATTTCGCTTCCGGGCAGGAAGTGTCGAGGTAAAAAAGGCAGTACAGCAAAGGCGACCATGCTGTAAGAGGAAAAGAGCAGATCAGGTTTTGTAACATGACAGAGCTAACCTCGGCTGTACTTCCCCCTCCCCCAACATGGACTGATGGGACCTTAGTGTTAGTCATATGTGCTCCATTCTCAGCACTTTCTAATAATGCCCGAGGTCAGTGCAGGAGACCATACTGTCATTATATATCTCACACAGGAATAAGCAGCTCTAAGATATGGCGGGGGTGATTTTTTTCTTTCCCCTCAGTGTTGCTGCCTACTTATGATTTGGTAAAGTCATACAGAGGGAACAGGTACGTGGAGAAGCAAAAATCCAGCAAAAAATCCTTAATTTTTATTAGAACATGTTGAAATACAGAAAAAAAATCCATCCAACACCATGAGAAAAGTAAATGCGTTTCAGACAGTCTTATGGGGCAATGACTATTGCCTGTGTGAAGACCCTTTCTACGTGACTTAACATGTTCTATTAAAAGTGAGTTTTCAAAGATCCTTTAGCTGGAATTTCGCTGCTCCTTGGATTTTGCAGCACTATATTCCTCCATGCAATTGGAGTCTTTTAATTAATCTTCAGGTGAGCTGACCTTCTCATTTCTCAATTACAAGCCCCCTCAGTGTGAACTATCTGATAACACCCACTCAGGGCTTAATGAAAATTAACTCATTCAGAACCAAATACTTTGATTAATAATATATCTGCAAGGGAGAGGCGAAATAAAAAATATATTTTTTTTTCTGCTCTGCAACCATTATTACGGTACATTATGTGCCCGGAAAAGCATAAAAAAAATTTGGTGAATAGTCCATTTCACGGTAAATCATTGAACTTTGGTTCCAATAAAACTGAAAGGTCAGTAGTAAACAAAAAAGAAAGACAAACCCCAAACTAACCCAAAGAAGTCTCCAAACAGGCTTTTCACATTTCAAAAGGATGGTGTTATAATCCAAGAAGGAAAAAAAAACCACCAAAAAAACAAAATGTTAAACTGAAGTTGGTATAGCTAGCATGCAAAATAGTTAATTAAAGCAATTAATAATTGTCAAAAACAGCAGGTTTTCATGAAATCACAGTAAAACAGCATGCAGACCAATAACCGCAGTAATACGACAGAAGAGATTTGGCGTTGTCTAATGATGAATATATCAGGCCTGAGGGTTATGTAACCTTTATAATATACAAGGCAAGTTGATTAATGCAAACATAGTAAAACAATAAAGCTCAAATTTAGTATAAGTAATATAGCTCAGAGGGTTTGAAGTGTGTTTATTGTGAGCAAATTACTGCACTGTAAGAGGAGTTTAGAGCTTCCTTCTCTATTGGCCGAAGTAAACGTGACAAAATAGAACTAATTTAAAAGGACAATATCCCAATGAGAGATGAACGGAACTATACAGATTGAGAACGTAATGTGCAGTGTTTATGCCCATTCCATGATGGATTGCTAAATATCATGCAACTGCCTGCTGATTTGATGTTTAACACTCAAAATCTTTCATTGTTGTTGCGAGATCCTATGAAGTTGTACCCTCTAAGCAAAATTCAATTTTCTCAATAAAGACAGCCAGCCAATAGAAAAGACAGAAGCAAACTGGGGCCTGCAGGCCACATCTGGCTCTTAGGTGGTTCTGGTCCAGCCCGGGTCAGGTAAAAGGCTGGAACTTAATGTAACATGGTAGTGTTCTCCATAGCATCTTACTGTGCACCAGACCTGCATAGAAATGCCGCTAAGGGCCCTTAGACTAATTATCTGTGAACTTGTAATGACCTAGAGAATCCTAATGGCAGGTCATTTATAGCATTTAGTGAACATGGCAAAAAACAAAAACAAACCAACAATTGTGGAATTGCACTTTTTCATGCAATTTCACCACACTTGGAATTTTCTTCTCCACGTCCTAACTTGTGTACATCCAGCAACAGCTGATAAGTGGCGGTGCTGGGTGCTTTACCCCACCAATCTGATATCCCAAAACAGACTTTAGATAGCTATTGGCTGAACGACGATTTGCAGCCATCTTGTCCGATTCCTCCAAGCAGGAGCGCTTGCTATGCCAGGGGCTCTTCTCTAAGTGAGAGGACAGCCGCTGCCAGACATCTCTGGGGCCCGGAACACAATGGGTCATAGGCCAAATCCAGTGATAGCAGCTTCGGCTGACAGTTTAGTGTGTATAGAGGCCTTTAGGATAGGTCATCAATATCATAAATATCATTAGTGGTAAAAGATTCAATGCTTGCCTGAGATAGAATGAGCTTACTGCATACAAGTTCATAATAAGCAGTGTATAATAAATCCCTGCATTACTCATAGCGGTGTCTCACATTTATTATTTATACATGGTCCAAATATCGTAGTAGACATTAAAGGGGATCTGTCACCCACTTGGACTAATATAGAGTTGATAGAATTGTTCCAATCTTTTTACCTGTGTTGCCTCATAGCTGCGGTCTTCTTGTTGAAACATCATCACCTTTTAATCTGTTCTATTAAATCAGTTCTTCCTAGTTCTGGGGCGTGTGGTGCCCTCAAACTAGTCCAGTAAAATCTGAACTCCAATATGGCACTTCTTCCCTTCTGAGCTTCGCACTGTGCCTCAAAAGTAGTTTTTGATCACATATGAGGAATAGTTGTACTCCAGAGATATTGCACAACAAATTTTGGGGTCCATTTTTCCCTGCTATCCTTGTTAAAATGAAAATATTTGGGGCCAAAACAGTTTTGTGGGATTTTTTTTTCTTTCATTTACACAGATCAATGTTGCAAAATTCTGTGAAGCACCTGGGATTCAAGGTGCTCAACAAAGGTCTAGATAAATTGCTTGAGGTGTCTAGCTTCCAAAAAGGGGTCACTTGTGGGGGTTTTCCACTGTTTAGGCATTCCAGGGGCTCTCCAAATACAACATGACACCCACACAAAAATCCATCAAAGTCTGTGTTCTAAAACATCACTCCTCCCTTTCTGAGCCCTGCCGTGCCCTAAAACAGCAGTTTTCCCCTACATACCCCTACATATGGGGTAAGAAAGTACTCGGGAGAAATTGCACAACAAATTCTATGGTGCAATTTCTCCTGTGACAGCTATAAAATGCAAAAATATGGGCTAAAAACATTTTTTTGTGGGAAAAAATTGATTTGTTTTATTTTCACTGCTCAATGTTATAAACCTTCTGAGAAGCACCTGGGGGTTTAAGGTGCTCAACACACATCTATATAAGTTCTCTGAGGGGTCTAGTTTCCAAAATAATGTCACTTGTGTGGGGTTTCCACTGTTTAGGCATATCAGGGGCTCTCAAAACAAGACATGGCGTCCACTAATTATTCTAGCAAATTTTGCATGCAAAAAGTCAAATGGCGCTCTTCTAGGGTATCGACATTCTCAGTCGAAATTGCACAACAAATTTTGGGGTCCATTTTGTATTGTTACGGATTTAAGGGCATACAAATTAAAGTTTTTAAAATGCACAATTTTCAAAATGTTCGCTAAATTTCTTTTTTTTTCACAAATAAATGCAAGTCATATCAAATAAATGGTACCACTATCATGAAGTACAATAGGTCATGAAAAAAATTCTTAGAATCACCGGGATCTGTTCAAGCGTTCCAGGGTTATAACCTCAAAGTGACACTGGTCAGAATTGTAAAATTTGGCTTGGTCAGAGGTACAAACAGGTTTGCGGGGTAAAGATGTAAGCAAATAGTACTCTTTTAAAAATAGTAATGATTAAAAAAATTGGAATCTTGGAACCAAGCCACAAGGATATGTTTGGCAATCAGAAACTTTAGTAAACCTATGTTTCTATACAGAAACTGGACTCAATTTGGGTCGTAAAAAATGCTCATTAAAAACAACTGTATGTGTAATTTAAACCAAATGCAATTTATTTTAGGGTCTCTGACAAACCAATCCACATGACACCCAGTACCAGAATGACCTTCAGGCATCCTGAACGGCTAGATTTACAGAAACAATTAAGCCAATGTTGGTAGGAAATGGCTTTTTAAAGATGTCTAATAATGGACGTTTCAAGAGTTTTGAGGACAAATGCAATTAGAAATGCCATAAAATGGAGAAAGGTAAAGTGAAACATTCATTTAGCAACAGACCGATTTAATAGCTTTGCTTATATTACTGCCAACTTGTCTGCCAATGCCATACTGTTAAGTCCTCAAGTGGTTCAAAATTAAATTTGGCTGCTGGTTTTAAGTAAATTGTAATTGGAAAATCTAAGTAGTAAAATTGAATTAGTTTAGATATTTTGGTATATATTTAAAAGGACATTATACATAAACATTCAGAGGTTCAGGAAAGGAAATAATTGGCACTGCGGAATTTTTTTTGCTTACATCCGAATCTAGAAAAGTGAATTATTACATCTCTTTCTAGTCTGGAACTTCAGGCTGTGTGCACACGTTGCGTTTTTTTCCCTATAAAAAACGCATACCTATGCATCTCATCAATTATAATGCATTCTGCCATTTTTGTTCACATGATGCGTTTTTTCTCCGCGAAAAAAAACGCATTGCGGTAAAAAAAGCATCATGTTCATTAATTTTGCGTATTTTTCGTGTTTTTCCCGCTATTTAATGCATTGGGAAAAAAACGCAAAAAAAATGCATGCAGGTTTCTTGCAGAAAATGTCCGGTTTTCTTCAGGAATTTTCTGCAAGAAATCCTGACGTGTGCACATACCCTAACAGTGTAGCTCTAGCATCACATAGAAATACAGAAAAATCACACTTACTTCTGTATGGTCCATGCATGTGCCAGGAAATGCTCCTAATGCAAGTATTGTATATTGATGGATTAAACCGCTAATATGAGTTTGGTGGGCGTTTAGCACCTGGCACCCCCACTTGTCGGTTGATGTCCATTCTATGTATGGGGTGAAACAACACACCCCTGTACATTGCTTTGAGGCCTCTCTGGAGTACTGCGCTTTATCTCACAATTAAGTGAAGTGGACACTAAGCAATGAATAGGGCCCACACATTATCTAAGCACCCCCCATACACAAGAGACCAATGTTAGCTTAGGCTACTTTCACACTAGCGTCGTACTCGGCCCGTCGCAGTGCGTCGGCCCGACGTACCGACGCTAGCAGTGAATGCGCCGCACAACGGGGGCAGCGGATGCATTGTTCCAGCGCATCCGCTGCCCCATTGTGAGGTGCGGGGAGGTGGGGGCGGAGTTCCGGCCGCGCATGCGCGGTAGGAAATGGCGGACCGTCGGCAGCAAAACACGTTACATGTAACGTTTTTTGCTGCTGGCGGTCCGCCACAACACGGCGCAACCGTCGCACAACGGTTGTGACGTGTGTCAATGCGTTGCTAATGTTAGTCTATGGGGAAAAAACGCATCCTGCAGACAACTTTACAGGATGCGTTTTTTCCCCTAAACGTCGCATTGCGACGTATTGAAAACGACGCTAGTGTGAAAGTAGCCTTAACCCGCTGATCTTGTACAGTTTGGCCGCCACTCTAACGTGCATGGGATCCTGAGACTATTGTCAGGGAGCTAAGGATTCGGAATGTCAGGCTTCGGACTGCCGATCCTTTTGTTCTAGTGGAGATAAGCCGCCTCCTGACATGTCTGGAGACAACATTCTCAGGGCACACTGGATCGCTCGTTCGGCTGTGTTCTATATGAGACACTGGCCACCATCTCATTTGTATGGACGGCTTCCGTTACAGCACTGCCAGTGCGGATGTCCTCTTATCAGTGGTATTGTCGGGTGTCAGACCCCTACAGTTCTCATAGTGATGATCCTTTACCACAGAGATTTTTTCCCAACGTATGTACCAAACTTTAAACGTGATGTAATTTTTTTTTTAGATTGCACTCTCCTTCACAGACCTGACAAATTACACTGTGGCATGAAATACTACCATCTCTCCCTTTTCTTCTACAAATCCTATTTCATACACATTGCCTCATTTTTTATTGTTTCCTTAACACAAACTCCAATTCATATTCCAAACAGGAGATTGGCGCATAGAGAGCTCATTACATGGGTGTTCAGCTCAGACTTAAGGTACCTTCACACATAACGATATTGTTAACGATATCGTTGCTTTTTGTGACGTAGCAACGATATCGTTAATAAAATCGTTATGTGTGACAGCGACCAACGATCAGGCCCCTGCTGGGAGATCGTTGGTCGCTGAAGAAAGTTCAGAACTTTATTTCGTCGCTGGATCTCCCGTGGACATCGCTGGATCGGCGTGTGTGACACCGATCCAGCGATGTCTTCACTGGTAACCAGGGTAAATATCAGGTAACTAAGCGCAGGGCCGCGCTTAGTAACCCGATGTTTACCCTGGTTACCTTCCTAAAAGTAAAAAAAACAAACAGTACATACTTACCTAACGCTGTCTGTCCCCGGCGCTGTGCTCTGCACTCCTCCTGTACTGGCTGTGTGAGCACAGCGGCCGGAAAGCAGAGCGGTGACGTCACCGCTCTGCTTTCCGGCTGACCGACGCTCACAGCCAGTACAGGAGGAGTGCAGAGCACAGCGCCGGGGACAGACAGCGGTAGGTAAGTATGTACTGTTTGTTTTTTTTACTTTTAGGAAGGTAACCAGGGTAAACATCGGGTTACTAAGCGCGGCCCTGCGCTTAGTTACCCGATGTTTACCCTGGTTACCGGCATCGTTGGTCGCTGGAGAGCGGTCTGTGTGACAGCTCTCCAGCGACCAAACAGCGACGCTGCAGCGATCCGGATCGTTGTCGGTATCGCTGCAGCGTCGCTTAATGTGAAGGGGCCTTAAAGGAGACCGTATGATAAGATCCTATTCAGCCATAATCTAATCCACTGAGGCCATTGTCTGCTTCATATTGGGAAATGTACGTACGTGAAATTAGATTAGTGGAATAGATATATGGTGTTATTCGGTGAAATTGGAGCTGGACAGAATGTAAAGACCACCATTGTTTGCCCAACTTTATAACTGGCACCAAAAACAAAAGCACTTCTCACAGAGCCCAAATTTCACCACTAGTGTGTCCTAAAACTTTCTAGGCACTCATTAAGAACCATTGTCCACCATCAAATCTACTACACGTTTCTGTACTAGAACTAGATTTATTTGTGCACAGCACATCGGTGGTTAACGGATGTGAAATTATTAACTCACGTATAGAGTCGACAGTAATTTTGCATGAAATATATAGACACCTATGTACACATTAGTAAATAAAAATATATCCTATTAAGAAGGAAGGAATGTACAGTATCAGCCTCTCAAGCAGCGACCACTCATCTAAACACAATGGCCTCCTGCAGTGAAGCATAAGGGTATGTTCTCACGTTCCTGATTTCCATCCTTTTTTTCAGGACTAAAAACCGCAGCTCTTTGCAGAAAACGCAGGTCCTTTTTTTGGTGCGTTTTTTTATGCAGTTTTCTATGCAGAGTCTGTGTTTTCTAGGGAGTTTTTTAGGGTTAAAATGGCTGAAAATACCCTACTCCTAACCCTACCCCTATTCTAACCTTAGAGGAAAAAAAAAAAAATTCTTAATTTTTTTATTGTCCCTACCTATGGGGGTGACAAAGGGGGGGGGGTGTCATTTACTATTTTTTTTATTTTGATCACTGAGATATAACCTATCTCAGTGATCAAAATGCACTTTGGAACGAATCTGCCGGCCGGCAGATTCGGCGGGCGCACTGCGCATGCGCCCGCCATTTTGCAAGATGGCGGCGCCCAGGGAGAAGACGGCCGGACGGACACCGGGAGGCCGGGTAAGTATAAGGGGGGGAGATTAGGACACGGGGGGGCATCGGAGCACGGGGGGGGCATCGGAGCATGGGGGGGTGGGATCGGGGCAGCCACACTCCGCCCACGCACTTCCGCCCGCTTCCCCGCACTTCCTGCTGCAGCGGTTCGGCACCACAAACCGCAGTAAAACCCGCAGATATATTTTTGATCTGCGGGTTTTACTGCGGGTTTGACCTCACAATGGAGGTCTATGGGTGCAGAACCGCTGCGGCTCCGAAAAAAGAAGTGACATGGTACTTCTTTTTTCCCGCAGCTATTCAGCGCGGCTTTTTTTCTGAATTTCAGGATCGTGTGCACAGTGGTTCCTGTTTTCCATAGGGTACATTGTACTGTACCCTGCATGGAAAACAACTGCGGAACCGCAGCGGCAAAAACGCTGCGGTTCCGCAGAAAAAAACGCACTGTGTGAACATGGCCTAAGAGGTCTGGGTACGGTCATGGACACTTCCATGTGGACAATAATCAGGCATTTATCATTTTACTTGGCTGAACAGATGAATAAGAATACATATTGCTGGATCTGCACAGGTCAATATTGCCAATTCCCGAATATAGAGTTAAGCTCACAGTTTGGTGAAGTCTCCCAGGGTCTCAGGTTTTGTGATTTATGGTTAGTGACTGCACACATGTAGAAAGCTAAACTCCTATCCCCAGAGGAAGCAAAGCTTTCCTCGTCCTCTTGTGGGATGAAGAAAAACACCAAAATGCTTTGCAATTTTTACTGTACATAGAATAAGAAACTAACTTTAAACATGACCTCTCACCACATTTTTCATGGTAAACTGACTATACTATAATAAAATAGACAGTCATTACATACACTGCTCTGCATTATCTCTGATTACAACCCTTGGCAAAAATTATGGCATCACCGGCCTTGGAGGAAATTTTTCCCCTATGCTTGGCTAAAAAAGTAACCATTACTGACTACCACATTTTTTGTTCTTGATTTCTTTTAGTGTTTCTTAAAGCCAGAAAGTTGCCATTTGAAATTACTTTAGTTTTGTGCCATGTCTGTGATCTGATTTTTTTTCTACAAAATTAAACAACTGAATGAACATCCTCCAAGGCCGGTGATTACATAATTTTTGCCAGGGGTTGCACAAGTGCAAGGAGAGCTGTGTGTCTGGGATAGATGTAAGGTGGTGTATAATGCCACAGCCATTCTCTACTTCAGGCACTGGTTATCACAGTTGGTTCCAGCAAGAAGATCGGTGTGCTTTGGTTAGATATGTCAGTCTTAAGCAACTTTCACACTTCCGTTGTTTAGTATCAGTCACAATGCGTCGTTTTGGGGAAAAAAATGCATCCTGCAAATTGTAGCCTAAGGCTACTTTCACACTAGCGTTTTCTGCAATCCGTCGTTTTGCAGAAAAAACGCATCCTGCAAAAGTGCTTGCAGGATGCGTTTTTTCCCCATAGACTTGCATTGACGACGCATTTGCGACGGATTGCCACACGTCGCATCCGTCGAGCGACGGATGCGTCGTGCTTTTGCGGACCGTCGGGAGAAAAAAACGCTACATGTAACGTTTTTTTCTCCTGACGGACCGCTTTTTCGGACCGCGCATGCGCGGCCGGAACGCCGCCCCCACCTCCCCGCACCTTACAATGGGGCAGCGGATGCGCCGGAAAAATGCATCCGCTGCCTCCATTGTACAATGCAGCAAACGCTAGCGTCGGAATCTCACCCCGACGCATTGCGACGGGGAGATTCCGACGCTAGTGTGAAAGGAGCCTTAGGCCTCTTTCACACTTCCGTCTTTAAGCTCCCGTCACAATCCGACGATTTTTGAGAATGCAGGATCCTGCAAAAAAAATTAGCAGGATCGTGCATTTTCTCGTAGACTTGTATTAGCGATGGATTGTGACGGATGGCCATCCGTTTCATCCGTCGTGCACTGGATCCTTCGTAAAAAAAACGGTCCGACGGGCAGAGAAAACGTTCAGAGGAACGTTTTTTTCTGCACGTCGGAAAATCGGTCAGCGACGCATCCTGCGCTGCCAGTCACTGGTTACAATGGAAGCCTATGCTATGAGCGCAGGATGAGTCGCTGACTGTGAAAAGCAGGAATCCAGCGACGGGTCCAGTCTTTTCAAACTGAGCATGCGTGGAAGAATTTCCCGTCAGGGAAATTCTCTCTCGCTCGCTCTCTTTTTTTACTATTGATGCTGCCTATGCAGCATCAATAGTAACAAGATATAATGCTAAAAATAATAATAATAATAATAATAAAAAAAAAAAAAAAAAAAAAAAAAAATCGCAGTATTCTCACCTACTGACGTCCCGGTAGACGAGAATACTGCGATTTTTTATTTTTTTTAACCTGGTTTGTGTTGTGTATGCGTTTTCGCATACACAACAGGTGCACATAGCCTCGACGGGTCCGTCAGAAAGACGTGCCCAGCGCACACGTTTTCCACAATCTGCACAGGATCCGTCATTTCAACGTCTTGACGGATCCTGGGCAGATTTGGAAGACGGAAGTGTTCTGATTTTCTCTGGAAGATCATCATGCAGAGGAAAAGTAAACTGCCCCAAGAGAAGAATCTGTGCTAATGCCCCCTTAGTTATAGAGGAAAATAGCATATAAACTTTAAACGCCAATACTTCCACAGTGGAGATAAAAAAAAATAATTAAATAAAATGTGTAATTCGGATCACATAAGCCACTTTAGCATGATGTGGTCAGATCAGAATGGAAAAAAAATGGTGACAGGTCTTCTTTAAACAGTTTTCGCTAACTTACCACATTGAGAATTCTGAAATGTACATGGCAAAGTACAAACGTTAATGTCTCAAGTACCCATCATTCCTAATATCATGACAAGCAATTCTAGCACTCTAGATCAGCGTGTGGCATAAAGACACTCACTTAACGTCTACCACCTCAATAGAAAATTCCACTGGCAGATTGCTCAAGGGCTACTAGAATCATTTCTGGCAGAGTGAAAACAGTCTTACTTTTCAACTCACTTTTATAGTTTTCTAATAAAACTAGATAAAAGGAACCTTATCCAATACAGAAAAAGAAATAAGCAGAGATAAAATGTAACAAAATATACCACACAAGCATAAAACACACATACATGATTTACCTCTTCATGTTTAAGAGCGCCCAAGGAATTCCAGTCGGTGTATTGAAAGCAGGTAACAGTTTCTCTCCAAGTTCTACTGCTTTTCTTCTAAATATCTATTAAATAATAAAAACAATCTTTCAGGTGCTTGTATGGCATCCAATAAGCACTTTCTACAAATGTCAATATAATTACATTTTAAGATGAAGTTAAAGTGGTGGGTCCGAGGTTTACATTTATATTCCCCCAAACCTCTATTTAATGCCATAATCTAAACCATTTTCTAACAAATTGAATTAAACATTGAACTAAAAACTCCCTTTCATCCCCTAATTACACTATCTACTTGCTTATGTCCCCCCCCCCCCCAATTCTTTTGATGATGCTCTTTAGAATTCCAGTGCGTGCTGGGATATTCAAAGTGTCAACAGGGTGAAAGGCTATGGTCAGTGCTGCAAAACCCTGCACCTTCCCGGAAACAAGTCATCAGTGACTTGATTCAGGGGCTGGGCTAGTCCCTGCAAGCTATGCACGATGCACAATGACAGCGCACACTCTGTTGCCAGCTCAGATCAGCAGTAAGAGCTGGCATCAGAGTGCATTGTCACAATACCCAGTGTGTACAGACCAGCACCACCCCTGCAAGTGATGTTAATGGTCTCTGCACGCCGGGTATTGTGACACCGCATATTGTTACAGACTCCAGTCAGCACTCATGAGAAGGTGCGGTTATTGTGCACATTGCACAGTGTACGTCACGCAGTGACTAGCACAGCCTCTGTAACGAGCGTCACGGATAATGCTTTGTTTCAGGGAGGCGGTAGGGGCTGCGGTAGTGACAGCAGCTTCTGCCCCCTGATGACACTGAGCATACCAGCATGCACTGGGATTCTTCAATGAAGCATACAAAAAGTGGGGGAAAAAATAATAGATTTTTTTTTATTCCAGTATATTAGAAAATAGTTTATATTATGCCATTAACCCCTTTCTGACCTCGGACGGGATAGTACGTCCGAGGTCAGAAGCCACGCTTTAATGCGGGCTCCGGCGGTGAGCCCGCATCAAAGCCGGGACACGTCAGCTGTTTTTTGGTCGCCGCAACATTGCATTAAAATGCAATAACGGGCGATCAAAAGAACGTATCTGCACCAAAATGCTATCATTAAAAACGTCATCTCGGCACGCAAAAAATAAGCCCTCAACCGACCCCAGATCATGAAAAATGGAGACGCTACGAGTATTGGAAAATGACGCAATTTTTTTTTTTAGCAAAGTTTGGAATTTTTTTTTTTACCACTTAGGTAAAAAATAACCTAGTCATGTTAGGTGTCTATGAACTCGTACTGACCTGGAGAATCATAATGTCAGGCCAGTTTTAGCATTTAGTGAACCTAGCAAAAAAGCCTAACAAAAAACAAGTGTGGGACTGCACTTTTTTTGCAATTTCACCGCACTTGGAATTTTTTTCCCGTTTTCTAGTACACGACATGCTAAAACCAATGATGTCGTTCAAAAGTACAACTCGTCCCGCAAAAAATAAGCCCTCACATGGCCAAATTGACGGAAAAATAAAAAAGTTATGGCTCTGGGAAGGAGGGGAGTGAAAAACGAACACGAAAAAAAACCGAAAAATCCCAAGGTCATGAAGGGGTTAAATAGATAGGGATTTAGGAGGAAACGTAACCAGGAGTTTGTACCACCCCTTTAACGCAGGAGTCATTGCAGTATAATGCAAACTGTGGTAACGTACTAATATTATAATTTAATGTGCATTACTATAGAATATACATTCTAGATAATGTTGACATGGGCTTTCTGATTATAGTGCTGTGGCCAAGAAGGGCCAAAACTTAACTTAAAAATCCCTTGATAAAAATTGAACTTTTAAAACCGGTTTGTGCGAATCTTACAAGTATAAATTGTGCAACCTCTGACCATCTGTCTTAGGCCGGGGTCACACTTGTGAGTGCAATGCGGGAAACTCGCACGAGTCTCTGGCATCAATACCCGGCACTCAGGACCGGAGTTTTCGGCTCCATGTATTTCTATGCAGTTGCACGCTCATGTCCCGAGTGCCGGCGGCAGTGCCGGGAATTGATGCGAGCGAGTTTCTCACATTCAAAAGCAAAAGAAAAAAAAAAAGAAAAAAATCGGGATCTGTGGAAGCGCATGTAGCGCGAAACAGCTGTCATCCTCCAGACATCATGTTCTCTCCGTCCATGTCCATGTCAAAATAAAGACTTTTTACAGCATCGGGTTTGGTGAGTGCAAACCACTTTTTTTTTCTTTTGCTTTTGAATTACATATCTTTTTGGTGAGCACCCCTTATGCCCATGCATTGAGTAGGAGGTATAAGGGCTGGTACAGCATATTGTAGCACGCCGATAGGTGATCGCGAATGACAGCAGTGCGGGTATATTTTGTTTCTTCTTTTTTTTGAGTTTCTCACATTGCACTCACAAGTGTGACCCCGACTAAGACAAAAAGTATATCAGACAGAAATGAGTTACTAAGAAGTAACTGAGAAGAATGGCTCCAGCAAAGACAGATTTCATGTTAACTTCTATTGTAATGTGTTCTAGCACATTTATTAGGTGTCAGCAAATTGTGCCGCCTCCTACAGGGAGATCAGAGATATATCCATATGGAGATGAATCCAATCTACAATCAGCTTTCATGAGACATAATCAACCTATATAGCATGTGAGGCAACTTAAATGCTCACTGTCCTTTCAAAAAACTTTGCATAAATTAATAGTACAAGAATGTTGCATTTTAAAGTATATCTTCTCAGAAAAAAAACATGACCCCCTTCAACTCTTCTTAATGTACTCTCCATGAGTGATAACAAGTAGAGGCACACAGGTAGAAAGATCACTGCTGCACTCTCTAGTAAGTGTTGATCTCACCCCAGAGCTGGATTCACAGTTACTTTGCTCAGTAATGCTGTACAATGTGCTTCATGCTGCTGTATAGCTTCTGTCTGTGCACTATACAGGAGAAAAATAGCAGGATTCCTTCTCCATTGACAGCGTATGGGAGATACAATAACCGCTAATCTTCAGCAACTAAACTCCCCCTGCACATTATATGCCTATGCTTTGGCTGGCAGCCACCTCAACCGTCTCTCGCGTACACAACAGTGCTCTCCTGTGTGTCTTATGGCAGTTTGTTCCATAGACATTTCCCCAGTTGTATAGGGTTCCCCATACACACTAGGCTCAACAAAACCTAAATCTAATGTACATAGGGGGCTTATCGCAGAACTGAAAATCAGAGCGAGAGCCTGAAGAGGAGAAAACTGGTGCCAACTTATTTTGAAACGTTATGTGAAAATACTGGTATAGTTTACAGGGAACCTATACGCATGCAAGTTATATTACCATATTGTAGGCAGCAGGAATCAGGGACAGTCTCCTTTAATACAAGAACCCATGTTTCACTCTGAATCGTGGCAGTGATTCCAATAAAACACACTTTAAAACAAGGAGACTGCAAGGGCCATGTGGGCACATGGCTCAGAGGTCTCTTCCCATCTATGCATACTAGAGGTCTGGAAATCAAGCTACTCGTACGTTCATGTAGAATTTGCCTGCATTTGTACAGAAGAATTGTGATGGCTATTCAACCGTAAATCACGTGAAAATTCACTTACATGGGTAATTTACCATACAGTATCCATATTAGCCTGCAGGCTACTTAGCGCAGATAACCAATAAGATGGACACTTTAGCAAACACACAACTGTGAAAAACAGAAGTTATGTTTCAGCAAAGGGATTCTGGAATTGTGAAGAGCTGAAGCACCTTGTCAAGTTGTAGACAGACAATTAATGCGTATGTGTATTTCCATCGTACTGCACAACCATTTTAATAAATGAGACCCTTTTTATTGCATGATGCAGGCAGCCTTAGAAGAGTTATAAAATTATCTTGAAAGTAAGCCATAGAGAAATGCATGATTTAATGAGTTGGACTATATCCATATGTATGAGCTCCCGAGCCAGGCAGCCCTGGGCATTCATGTGTTATTGAGCTACAACAAACTAAATAAATTAAAGAAATAAAATTAAGAAGTATCATGAAGTTGTGAAGTTTATGTTGCACTATAAAACAGCACTATGTGGCAAGCTGAAAAAGGTGCTTCACTTGATGAAAGTCATACTGAAAGCTATGGCCCTGTCCATATAAAACTGCAAACACATCCAATGTACGGCATACGTCAGGCGTTTGTCACAGCCTCTATAACAGCGGCATTTGTCGCCTTTTCATTTTAGGAAAAATTTGTATTCCCCATTGAATAATTCTCAGACATCCTATTCTCCTTATCAAGAGGTTTGTACCTACACCGTCCGATATGGTCATCATGGATCGGATAGTGTGGTACGCACTCCGCCGCCCCACAACTGCTCTCACTTATCCATTTATTCATTTTCTAGGAGGAATAACGGGAACAATCCAGAATTATAGGAAAAGATGTTCCAGAATTGCTGTATCACGGAGAATACAATCATGTTTCAAAACAAACATCTGAGGAGAGCGGACAGATACTCTCTAAGGCTAAGCTCACATTAGCGTTCTGGGGCATTGCGGAGGGCTGCGTACGTCCTCGGTTAAGCCCTGCCTACTTCCGCATAATTCTGCATGCGTCCTACGTACCTATCTTTAACATTGGGTACGCAGGGCATGTGGATGCGTCGTTTTGACACGCCTGCCGACCACAAGTTGCATTCCCGTGCGGTCGGTGGACGCATCAAAACGACGCATCCGCATGTCGTGCGTACCCAATGTTAAAGATAGGTATCCAGGACGAATGCAGAAGTATGCGGGGCTTAACGGACGATGTACGCGGGGCTTAATGGACGATGTACGCAACCCTCCGCAAAGCCCCCAAACGCTAATATGAAACCGGCCAAGTAGATACATCACTCTTCATTGCTAGGATCCCAAATAGCAAGGGTTCATAACATTTGGGTTCTGCTGATAATCGTCAGAAGAGGATAAGCTTAATGTGCCATTCTAACATTTTAAATCATGAAATCCAGACTGGACCAGTCATAAGTCTATGGGATTCATCGCAACAATAAGTCACAGCTCAAGGGAGTCTGTCAGCAGAAATGATAAATGTTCAAACCAAGCATAGCCGCCTGGTGCACCCCTGGTATGACCAAACAGCTCAGTGCACCTTCCCACCCACTTGTTATCCCTGTATCGCCACACCTCTTTGATGGACAGCTCTGGCAGAAATGGGAAGGTGCAATGAACTGTTCAGCTATGCCAAAGGTGCGCCAAGCTCCAGTACGTAATTTTAACGTCACTTTGTGCCGACAGACTAACTTTTTTGTCCTGGTGAAACACCACTTCACCAAAACCATACCGCTGGTAGCGTTTCTACATATGCGCCATATGACATTTTTAACATACAAGGTAACCGTTTTTAAGGCTGAAGGGAGACCAAGTCCATCTAGCTCAGCGGTTCTCAACCGGGGGGTCGAACGACCAAAACACAGGGGTCGCCACCAGTGGCGTAGGAAGGGGGGAGAAGAAAAAAAAAAAAAAAAAAAGACGCCCCTTTAAATCTTCGGGCGGCGCCGTCCGCCGCCACGACCAGGGCCAGCTCCCCCCACCCCCGGGCCCCGCCCCCGCTCTAATACTTACCTCTATTGGTTCCTGCGGCGCCGGCAGCTGCAGCGTCCTCTGACTTTGCGACGTCTCAGAGCAGAGGGCGCGATGACGTCACTACTGTGCGCGCCGCTCTGCCTCTCTGTCCTGAGCGTCGCAGAGCCGGAGAGACGCTGACTGGCTGCACCGGACCTGCGCTAGGAACGGGAGAGGTGAGGATTTTACTTTTTTTTTTTTTTTCTTTATGTCTGACTGTCTGGGGGCAATGCTGGACACACTGGGGCAATACTGGAGACCATGGGGCAGATTGCTGGACACACTGGGGCAATACAGGAGACCATGTGGCAGAATGCTGGACACACTGGGGCAATACAGGAGACCATGGGGCAGATTGCTGGACACACTGGGGCAATACAGGAGACTATGGGGCAGATTGCTGGACACACTGGGGCAATACTGGAGACCATGGGGCAGATTGCTGGACACACTGGGGCAATACAGGAGACCATGTGACAGAATGCTGGACACACTGGGGCAATACAGGAGACCATGGGGCAGATTGCTGGACACACTGGGGCAATACAGGAGACTATGGGGCAGATTGCTGGACACACTGGGGCAATACTGGAGACCATGGGGCAGAATGCTGGACACACTGGGGCAATACAGGAGACCATGGGGCAGATTGCTGGACACACTGGGGCAGATTGCTGGACACACTGGGGCAATACTGGAGACCATGGGGCAGAATGCTGGACACACTGGGGCAATACTGGAGACCATGGGGCAGATTGCTGGACACACTGGGGCAATACAGGAGACCATGTGGCAGAATGCTGGACACACTGGGGCAATACAGGAGACCATGGGGCAGATTGCTGGACACACTGGGGCAATACAGGAGACTATGGGGCAGATTGCTGGACACACTGGGGCAATACTGGAGACCATGGGGCAGAATGCTGGACACACTGGGGCAATACAGGAGACCATGGGGCAGATTGCTGGACACACTGGGGCAATACAGGAGACTACTATGGGGCAGATTGCTGGACACACTGGGGCAATACTGGAGACCATGGGGCAGAATGCTGGACACACTGGGGCAATACTGGAGACCATGGGGCAGAATGCTGGACACACTGGGGCAATACTGGAGACCATGGGGCAGATTGCTGGACACACTGGGGCAATACAGGAGACCATGTGGCAGAATGCTGGACACACTGGGGCAATACAGGAGACCATGGGGCAGATTGCTGGACACACTGGGGCAATACAGGAGACTATGGGGCAGATTGCTGGACACACTGGGGCAATACAGGAGACCATGTGACAGAATGCTGGACACACTGGGGCAATACAGGAGACCATGGGGCAGATTGCTGGACACACTGGGGCAATACAGGAGACTATGGGGCAGATTGCTGGACACACTGGGGCAATACTGGAGACCATGGGGCAGAATGCTGGACACACTGGGGCAATACAGGAGACCATGGGGCAGATTGCTGGACACACTGGGGCAGATTGCTGGACACACTGGGGCAATACTGGAGACCATGGGGCAGAATGCTGGACACACTGGGGCAATACTGGAGACCATGGGGCAGATTGCTGGACACACTGGGGCAATACAGGAGACCATGTGGCAGAATGCTGGACACACTGGGGCAATACAGGAGACCATGGGGCAGATTGCTGGACACACTGGGGCAATACAGGAGACTATGGGGCAGATTGCTGGACACACTGGGGCAATACTGGAGACCATGGGGCAGAATGCTGGACACACTGGGGCAATACAGGAGACCATGGGGCAGATTGCTGGACACACTGGGGCAATACAGGAGACTACTATGGGGCAGATTGCTGGACACACTGGGGCAATACTGGAGACCATGGGGCAGAATGCTGGACACACTGGGGCAATACTGGAGACCATGGGGCAGATTGCTGGACACACTGGGGCAATACAGGAGACCATGTGGCAGAATGCTGGACACACTGGGGCAATACAGGAGACCATGGGGCAGATTGCTGGACACACTGGGGCAATACAGGAGACTATGGGGCAGATTGCTGGACACACTGGGGCAATACTGGAGACCATGGGGCAGATTGCTGGACACACTGGGGCAATACAGGAGACCATGTGGCAGAATGCTGGACACACTGGGGCAATACAGGAGACCATGGGGCAGTACAGGAGACCATGGGGCAGATTGCTGGACACACTGGGGCAATACAGGAGACTATGGGGCAGATTGCTGGACACACTGGGGCAATACTGGAGACCATGGGGCAGAATGCTGGACACACTGGGGCAATACAGGAGACCATGGGGCAGAATGCTGGACACACTGGGGCAATGCAGGAGACTACTATGGGGCAGATTGCTGGACACACTGGGGCAATACTGGAGACCATGGGGCAGAATGCTGGACACACTGGGGCAATACAGGAGACCATGGGGCAGATTGCTGGACACACTGGGGCAATACAGGAGACTACTATGGGGCAGATTGCTGGACACACTGGGGCAATACTGGAGACCATGGGGCAGAATGCTGGACACACTGGGGCAATACTGGAGAACATGGGGCAGAATGCTGGACACACTGGGGCAATACTGGAGACCATGGGGCAGATTGCTGGACACACTGGGGCAATACAGGAGACTATGGGGCAGATTGCTGGACACACTGGGGCAATACTGGAGACCCTTTGGCAGATTTCTGGACACATTGAGGCAATGCTGGAGACCCTGGGGCAGACTTCTGGACACACTGGGGCAATGCTGGACACTGGGGCAGATTGCTGGACACACTGGGGGTAATATGCTGGACACACTGGGGCAATGCTGGACACTGGGGGTAATATGCTGGACACACTGGGGCAGATTGCTGGACAACATGGGGGTAATATGCTGGACACACTGGGGGCAGGACTTGAGGCATGGGCAGAATGTAGATACGGGGCATGATTGGAGACACGGGGCAGGATTGGATCATGGGGCAGGACGGATACGATGGAGGCTGGTGGGGCAGGATGGGGAGATCATATGGAGTAGAATGGATACTCATGAGGGCAGGATGCGAGAACATATGGCTGGAGCCAGGAATGAGATAAACGGGGCCAGGGTGGGGAATAGTGTTACCATAGGCATAATAGGGGATAATTAAGGGATATTATTACTGCAGTGATGTATTTATTTTATTTTTTGAGTATACTGTTTTAAATGGGGGGGCGGTCCTGTTACTGTGCAGAGTGACACTATATCACCTTTTTTTCTTCATGTGGTGTAATGTAGAAGTTGTGAAAAATTAAGTAATGTGTTCTGCAAGCGGAGCTCTAGATAACTGTGTTATTTCCTGCAGAAACGAGTCCTGGCTGGAAGGAATGATGGCGGTCTGTGCTGGATGAAAGATGAAGGACTTCACCTAGAGACGTCACTGGTGCGTCAGTGTTACCTATACACGGACACTATACACTGTATACTATATAGAGGTCCTGTGTATAATGTCACCAGTGATCTCTGTATTACCTCTATACATAATGCATATCAGATATTTACATTCCGAATCATAACTAATAAAATTACAGTTTTAAAGTAGCCACCAAAATTATTTTTTGGGTTGGGGGTCACCGCAACATGAGGAACTGTATTGCGGGGTCACGGCATTAGAAAGGTTGAGAACCACTGATCTAGCTCAACCCATATCCTAACCTAACATGTTGATCCAGAATAAAAAACTGCCGATATTGTACGTCTGCATATAGTACAGAATGGCAACAATATGGTTTTACATGTGAAAATGTGAATAAATAATTCTATCAAAAAGAAAACCAATGTGAGCTTTCACATTAAGCACACTGATGGAACCAGACAGAACACTAAACAAAAGAGAATAGTAAAACCAAAAACACTCAGTTTGAAAAAATGTTGCAGTAATCCGCAAGTGCTAGTAAAAGATGTAAAAAACAGGGTATTTGGTTGATACGTTTTTTGCAAAAAATGTATACTAAGCTGCTCTACCAATCTTCACGGTATACCCTTATCAGAGCAGTCCTAACTAATGTATGCAATCCCTATCTGATGTATTTAAAAACCTGATCATCTGTATATAACCTGTGTGAACAGGGTTCAGAGAGGAAAAATCCATGTGTGCATACAGGGTAGAACAGCTTTTGTGCAGATAGCCCAAGAGGAGTGGTGGAACTCCCCAGTCTTGTAGACACAAGAGAACAATTATGGAAACAGGAACACATGGGCTACTTGCACAGTGAACAAGTCTGTATGATCATGTTCACACACCATGAGAACAATTATGGAAACAGGAACACATGGGCTACTTGCACAGTGAACAAGTCTGTATGATCATGTTCACACACCAATTTTTTCAAACTGAGTGTTTTTGGTTTTACTATTCTCTTTTGTGTCTTCAGGTTTCTTGGTGGTGTGTGAACATGATCATACAGACTTGTTCACTGTGCAAGTAGCCCATGTGTTCCTGTTTCCATAATTGTTCTCTTGTGTCTACAAGACTGGGGAGTTCCACCACTCCTCTTGGGCTATCTGCACAAAAGCTGTTCTACCCTGTATGCACACATGGATTTTTCCTCTCTGAACCCTGTTCACACAGGTTATATTCAGATGATCAGGTTTTTAAATACATCAGATAGGGATTGCATACATTAGTTAGGACTGCTCTGATAAGGGTATACCGTGAAGATTGGTAGAGCAGCTTAGTATACATTTTTTGCAAAAAACGTATCAACCAAATACCCTGTTTTTTACATCTTTTACTAGCACTTGCGGATTACTGCAACATTTTTTCAAACTGAGTGTTTTTGGTTTTACTATTCTCTTTTGTGTCTTCAGGTTTCTTGGTGGTGTGTGAACATGATCATACAGACTTGTTCACTGTGCAAGTAGCCCATGTGTTCCTGTTTCCATAATTGTTCTCTTATGTCTACAAGACTGGGGAGTTCCACCACTCCTCTTGAGCTATCTGCACAAAAGCTGTTCTACCCTGTATGCACACATGGATTTTTCCTCTCTGAACCCTGTTCACACAGGTTATATACAGATGATCAGGTTTTTAAATACATCAGATAGGGATTGCATACATTAGTTAGGACTGCTCTGATAAGGGTATACCGTGAAGATTGGTAGAGCAGCTTAGTATACATTTTTTGCAAAAAACGTATCAACCAAATACCCTGTTTTTTACATCTTTTACTAGCACTTGCGGATTACTGCAACATTTTTTCAAACTGAGTGTTTTTGGTTTTACTATTCTCTTTTGTGTCTTCAGGTTTCTTGGTGGTGTGTGAACATGATCATACAGACTTGTTCACTGTGCAAGTAGCCCATGTGTTCCTGTTTCCATAATTGTTCTCTTGTGTCTACAAGACTGGGGAGTTCCACCACTCCTCTTGGGCTATCTGCACAAAAGCTGTTCTACCCTGTATGCACACATGGATTTTTCCTCTCTGAACCCTGTTCACACAGGTTATATACAGATGATCAGGTTTTTAAATACATCAGATAGGGATTGCATACATTAGTTAGGACTGCTCTGATAAGGGTATACCGTGAAGATTGGTAGAGCAGCTTAGTATACATTTTTTGCAAAAAACGTATCAACCAAATACCCTGTTTTTTACATCTTTTACTAGCACTTGCGGATTACTGCAACATTTTTTCAAACTGAGTGTTTTTGGTTTTACTATTCTCTTTTGTGTCTTCAGGTTTCTTGCTGGTGTGTGAACATGATCATACAGACTTGTTCACTGTGCAAGTAGCCCATGTGTTCCTGTTTCCATAATTGTTCTCTTGTGTCTACAAGACTGGGGAGTTCCACCACTCCTCTTGGGCTATCTGCACAAAAGCTGTTCTACCCTGTATGCACACATGGATTTTTCCTCTCTGAACCCTGTTCACACAGGTTATATACAGATGATCAGGTTTTTAAATACATCAGATAGGGATTGCATACATTAGTTAGGACTGCTCTGATAAGGGTATACCGTGAAGATTGGTAGAGCAGCTTAGTATACATTTTTTGCAAAAAACATATCAACCAAATACACTGTTTTTTACATCTTTTACTAGCACTTGCGGATTACTGCAACATTTTTTCAAACTGAGTGTTTTTGGTTTTACTATTCTCTTTTGTGTCTTCAGGTTTCTTGGTGGTGTGTGAACATGATCATACAGACTTGTTCACTGTGCAAGTAGCCCATGTGTTCCTGTTTCCAGAACACTAAACAAGATGCATGACTTTCAGTGAAATGTTCAGCGCCATCTCCCAAAACACCAAACAATCTGTCAGTAAAGAAAAAAAAATGGATAAAGAGACAATTTCGCTTTCATAACAGTTTGTTAAGGAACCTTAGTACCAATGATTCAATAGGTTTGTATTCACTTTGTTCCCAAAACACATGAGAATGTTTGCAAAGAACAATGCTAAAGAGCAACATGCAACCCATCTTCTCACGTGTGTAGCAAAAGTGGAATTCATGTATTCATTAATTGCTGGGTCCCATTGCATATTGTTTGTATATATGAAGCATAGTATATATACATATGATGTATACTGTGGCAGGACTAACTTTTGCCAATTCTTCTAGGGACACGTACAGTTTTTGAGCGACTTGGCAGGGAGGTCGTTTCAAACATCTTGGCAAACAAACTACAGATATGTGGATGTAGCTTGTGCAAGGTCTTCTGTCTCCAAGTAATCCCACACAGACTCGGAGATTATGAGATGAGGCTGTGTTGGGACCATGTCATTACTTTCCAAACTCCTTTTTTTATTTTATCAAAAGATACAGTAGTTTTTAATGACTTTGGCTGTATGTTTGGGGTAATTATTCCGCTGTAGAATAAATTCAGAGCCAGAAGTCTCTCCGATGGTATTACTGATGAATTAGTATCGGCCTGTATTTCTCAGCACTGAGAACACCATTAATCTTGACCAAATCCAAATCTCAATTCTATTTGCTGAAATGACGTTACAAACTTGCAAGGAAGCTCCATCATGCTTAACGGTTGCCTGAAGGCAATCAGTGCTATCTAGCCCGTCGGAATCAACTTGCCGTCTGTTACAGACAAATATTACACATTTTGAATCCTAAAGTCCAGAGCACCGGCTGCCATTTTTCTGCACCCCCAGTTCCAATGTTTACGTGCACAGCTGATTTGCTTGGCTTTATTTCAGTGTTAAAAGGTAAGGTCTGTGGCCACAATTCTGATATGAAGACTACTTCTAGCAAGGCGTCTCTGAACAGCAGATGGTTGTAGCTTGGTACCACTGACTTATGCCAACTCTGGGCTGGTGGCCACTGCTGGACATCTTGTGATTACAAGAGAAATAAGCACCATGTGTCTCATCTGCTGCACTAATCTTCCTTGGCAGACAACACAGTGTCTATAGTCCCAAACACTGTCCATCTCTAAGTAGCAGACAGAAGGACTTGTCCAAGCCTCAATCTAGAGAAGATCTGTGGTTCGTTTTCCAAGATGTTTGAAACAACTTCACTGTTGAGATACTTCAAAAACTGTGTGCAAGTGTACCTGGAAGAATTTATGTTTTGCTGCTGCTTTGAAGGCAAAGGATGGTCACACCAAATATTGATGTGATTAAAATTTCTCTTTGGTTTACTTTTTTATTAAACAACAAAATGCAAACTATAAATAAACTTATTTTTGAAAGCATTGTTACTTGCTAGCAGTATTCCATCACCGCCGCCTATATCTTTTGTACTGTACGGTTTATTCCTTCTATATCAAATTATCCACACATTCCTAATAACTAATATTTATTGCTTTTTTTATTTTTGAGAATTACAATTTCCCCCCTGCAAATTAATCTAATATAAGAGGTCTATAGTCTGAAATTGTATCGCAGCACAAAGGAACATCTTACAAACTTGTGATTTTTCCACCTAATAGACATACACATTTATTTCCATATTCTCTATTCCGCAAGTTTTTAAATTGCACTTCTCAAAAACAATCTGAAGGCGGCTTCAATTGGCATAAATTGCATTTTCCATCTCTAAAGTGTCTCTGTGCCTCTGAATGTTAATGCTTTGTGATTTACAATATTATGAAATGATCATAGTGACCATCTAGTTCTTAATTGTACAGTTTAGTGTCACCTATCTACTTATGCACTCCATTATTAAAAGGTGCAGTCGAGGACTAATTAACTATGTACAGGTCAATTGTTGCTCATTTAATGGCCTGTTTACAGAATTATCTCCAGGATTAAAAAAAAAATAAAATAGAATTAGACTTACCGGTAATTTGGTTTCTAGGAACCTTCCACGGCAGTCACTTTGGAGGATGTCTCCCCGCCCTAATGGGGGACAGGAAGCACAGAGGTTAAATAACCCTACCCTTCCTGCTATCTCCAGTGTTTTTTCTGGCCATACTAGCGTAAATAGTTACCACCAAAGTGCAGGAATCATCCAGTAAATATCAGGTAAGGAGAGAAATTAGTGCTGTCGTGGAAGGTTCCTAGAAACCGAATTACCAGTAAGTCTAATTCTATTTTCTCTAGTCACCTTCCACGACAGTCACCTTGGAGTTACACCAACGTTAATTTCTTTAGGGAGGGACTACGGCCTGTAGATCATGTCTACCGAATGTCAGATCCATGTCAAAATTTAGCCTGTAGTATCTGATGAAAGTATGTACAAGACCAGATGGCAGCTCTGCATATCTGCTCTGATGAGGTGTTCCCTCTTGCTGCCCATGATGTGGAGACCGACAGGGCAGAATGAGCTTTCAGCGAGGATTGGCAGAGGGAGATCTTTTGCAGAATATGGAAGGCAGATGGCTTGCTTAATCCAGTTTGCAATTGTGCTCTTAGCTGCTTTCCTTCCTTTATTCAGTCCTGAGAACTGGATAAATAGATTCTGGTCGACCCTCCAGGCCTTGGACTGCTCCAGGTAGTGGAGGACTACCCTGCAGACATCCAGGGTGTGGAAGTTTTCCTCCTTCGTATTGGAAGGATTTGGACAAAATGAGGGCAAAACCACATCCTGACCTCTATGAAAATACGAAAAGACTTTGGGCATAAAGGCGGGATCTAGACGTAGGCCTATGCTATCAGGGTTTATGGATAGGAAGGGCTCTTGAACAGACAAGGCCTGCAATTCTCCTATGCGCCTAGCTGTGGCAATCGCCACCAGGAATACAGTTTTGAACGTTAGGATTTTAAGGGGTAAAGAAGACAAGGGCTCAAAGGGTGGATGAGTTAGATTATTGAGAACTAAATTTAGATCCCAGGGGGGAAGCCGATTAGGGAGTCTAGGATGTAATCTGCTTGCTGAAGTCATGAATCTTTCAATCCAGCGGTGGCCAGCCAGATCTTGTTCAAAAAAAGAACTAAGGGCCGATACCTGAACCTTTAGTGTACTCGGGGTGAGCCCTAGATCTAAAACCCTTCTGGAGGAAGTCTAGGATTTGGGCAATGTTGGGGTGGAAGGGATCAGGGACACTGGGAAGACACCAGGAAGAAAACTTCTTCCATACTTTGCCACAGATGGCATTGGTCACAGGTTTCCTACTCTTTTGGAGAGTTTGGATAACCCTGTCCGAAAGGCCCCTGGCTTGTAATATGTGTCTCAGTAGCCAAGCAGCCAGGTTCAATTTTTTGAGTCCTGTGTAAAGAAGGGGACCTTGAACAAGGAGGTCGGTTCTTTGAGGAAGAAGTATGGGGCCTTCTTCGGCCATTCCCCTCAAGGCGCTGTACCAGCTCCGACCCGGCCACATTGGGGCAATCAGGATTGTCTTGACTGTCTGACCGGATCTTCTGCAGCTTCCTTGACAGCATTGAAATTGGTGGAAAGGCGTAAGCCAGGTTGAAGGTCCATGGATGACAAAGCATCTATCCCCAGAGCCCCATGCATGGGGCTGAGGGAGAAATATGTTTTTGATTTTGCGTTTTGGGCATTTGCAAATAAGTCGACCTCCGGGATCCACCATCTCGAGGTTAAGGATAGGAAAACCACCTGATTCAGGCACCATTCCCCAGGGATGGACGTCCTTCCTGCTGAGGAAATCAGCCTAGGTGTTCTCCGAGCCCTTCAGGTGTACTGCGGAAAACAAAAGCAGGTGTTCCTCTGCCCAGAGAAATATCCCTGCTGCCTCTAGTTTTAGGCTGGCATACTTCATGCCCCCTGATGCCGAAAATAAGCCACTGTTGTCACACTGTCGGAGTAGACACGGATATGATGGCCTTGGACTAGAGATGAGGCAGCTACAAGAGCTTCCTCTACTGCCTTCAATTCCCTCAGGTTGGAAGATCTGGAACCTATGTCTGAGGACCATAGTGTCTGAGGACCATAGTCCCTGAAAATATGTTTGTTCCACCACGGCGCCCCAACCTCATAGGCTGGCATCCGTGTGAAGCACTTTCAGGGGAAGCTGGTTCCACCTTACCCTCCGCCGAAGGTTCCGGCCCTTTAGCCACCATGAGAGGGCTGACTTCACAAGTGTGGGGAGTGGAATTCTCTTGGACAGAGTGGTCCGATACCTCCGAGCATATAGGAGAACGTGAGACTGGAAGGTTCGTGTATGTGCCTGGGCCCAGGACACTGCCTGAATGCATGAAGTTAGGGACCCTAGAATGGACATGGATTCCTTCAGGGTTGGGGACCTTTGTTGTTTGAATCTGGAGATTCTCTGACAAAGGTCGCGCTGACGATCTTCGGGAAGGAAGGACATTCTTTCTTCCGAGTTCAAGAGAATCCCCAGGAATTTATTCCTTGTGGACGGTTGAAGGAACGACTTCTGGAGATTCTGGATCCAGCCTAGGGACTCGAAAATACCTAGAGTTTTTGACACATCTTGGTTCAGCTGAGATGTTGAAGGAGCAATGATGAGGAGGTCGTAAGGTAAGTAAGGGACAAGGCAGATTGCATGAAGACGGATGAAGATGACCGCTTCTGATGATTTTCGAGAATACCCTCGGGGCTGAGGACACTCCGAAGGCAAGCACATTGAACTGGAAGTGAGTGATCCTGCGGTTGTGGGAGACCGCGAACCTGAGGAACCTCCTGTGATCCGGATGGATCAGAACATAATAGGCGTCCCTCAGGTCTATCATTGCCATTACCCAGTTTCGCCCGATAAGTGGGATTGCAGTTTTGACTGACTCCATCTGGAGGAGGGAGTGGACAAAAGTATTGGCACTGTTCGAAAAATCATGTGATGCTTCTCTAAATTGTGTAATTAATAGCACCTGTAACTTACCTGTGGCACCTAACAGGTGTTGGCAATAACTAAATCACACTTGCAGCCAGTTGACATGGATTAAAGTTGACTCAACCTCAGTCCTGTGTCCTTGTGTGTACCACATTGAGCATGGAGAAAAGAAAGAAGACCAAAGAACTGTCTGAGGACTTGAGAAACCAGATTGTGAGGAAGCATGAGCAATCTCAAGGCTACAAGTCCATCTCCAAAGACCTGAATGTTCCTGTGTCTACCGTGCGCAGTGTCATCAAGAAGTTTAAAGCCCATGGCACTGTGGCTAATCTCCCTACATGTGGACAGAAAAGAAAAATTGACAAGAGATTTCAACGCAAGATTGTGCGGATGTTGGATAAAGAACCTCGACTAACATCCAAACAAGTTCAAGCTGCCCTGCAGTCTGAGGGTACAACAGTGTCAACCCGTACTATCCGTCGGCGTCTGAATGAAAAGGGACAGTATGGTAGGAGACCCAGGAAGACCCCACTTCTTACCCAGAGACATAAAAAAGCCAGGCTGGAGTTTGCCAAAACTTACCTGAAAAAGCCTAAAAGGTTTTGGAAGAATGTTCTCTGGTCAGATGAGACAAAAGTAGAGCTTTTTTGGGCAAAGGCATCAACATAGAGTTTACAGGAGAAAAAAAGAGGCATTCAAAGAAAAGAACACGGTCCCTACAGTCAAATATGGTGGAGGTTCCCTGATGTTTTGGGGTTGCTTTGCTGCCTCTGGCACGGGACTGCTTGACCGTGTGCATGGCATTATGAAGACTACCAACAAATTTTGCAGCATAATGTAGGGCCCAGTGTGAGAAAGCTGGGTCTCCCTCAGAGGTCATGGGTCTTCCAGCAGGACAATGACCCAAAACACACTTCAAAAAGCACTAGAAAATGGTTTGAGAGAAAGCACTGGAAACTTCTAAGGTGGCCAGCAATGAGTCCAGACCTGAATCCCATAGAACACCTGTGGAGAGATCTAAAAATGGCAGTTTGGAGAAGGCACCCTTCAAATATCAGGGACCTGGAGCAGTTTGCCAAAGAAGAATGGTCTAAAATTCCAGCAGAGCATTGTAAGAAACTCATTGATGGTTACCGGAAGCGGTTGGTCGCAGTTATTTTGGCTAAAGGTTGTGCAACCAAGTATTAGGCTGAGAGTGGCAATACTTTGGTCTGGCCCATTTTTGGAGTTTTGTGTGAAATGATCAATGTTTTGCTTTTTGCTTCATTCTCTTTTGTGCTTTTTCATTTAAGACACATTAAATGAAGATAATGCCAAAGAATTTGTGATTGCAATCATTTTCAGGAAGAAACGGAGTATTCTGACAGAATTGCAGGGGTGTCAATACTTTTGGCCACAACTGTATATACCTGCATGTCATCTCCTCCTGTATTAGACCTCGTTCACACGTTATTTGGTCAGTATTTTTACCTCAGTATTTGTAAGCTACATTGGTAGCCTGATAAATCCCCAGCCAACAGGAAGCCCTCCCCCCTGGCAGTATATATTAGCTCACACATAATAGACCGGTCATGTGACTGACAGCTGCCGTATTTCCTTTATGGTACATTTGTTGCTCTTGTAGTTTGTCTGCTTATTAATCAGAATTTTATTTTTGAAGGATAATACCAGACTTGTGTGTGTTTTAGGGCGAGTTTCATGTGTCAAGTTGTGTGTGTTGAGTTTTGTGTGGCGACATGCGTGTAGCAACTTTTTGTGTCGAGTTGCATGTGACAGGTTAGTGAAGTTGTGTGCAGCAAGTTTTACGCATGGCGAGTTTTTCGCGTGGCGAGTTTTATGTGTGATGCGTTTTGAGTATGTGCAAGTTTTGTGTGAGGCAACTTTTACATGTGTTGCAACTTTTGTGCATGTGGCAATTTCTCTGTGTGTGCAAGTTTTGAGTGTGGCGAGTTTTCCATGACATACATACATACACACACACATACATTCAGCTTTATATATTAGATTAATTGTAGGGTGCTGGTGCATATATCACATGCAGCCATGCCTGTAGCTACATTCTTACAAAGCCGGAGATAGGACACACGCACATGCATACACAGCGGCCTTACAAGAACCTATATGCGAAATCACAATCTAATATATAAAGCTGAATGTGTGTATGTATGTCCGGGATTGGCATCTGCACCGTCGCAGCTACAGCCACAAAATTTTGCACAGTCACACGTCTGGACCCCGAGAGCGTCATAAGCTATGTTGTGAGGCGAAATTTTAACCCCGCGCTTTCCAATTCACCAAACAATTTTGCCCCTATCTACATAATGGGAAAAAATGAAAGGAAAAGTGTAGGAGGCAAATTGACAGCTGCCAGATGTGAACAAGGGAGACAAAGAATGAGAGCGATGGCGCTAAAGAGTATATACCGTACAGTTGCTAAGGTGGGGCCCCGACATGGGATACTCACTACACACGGGGATATGAACACACAAAATGCGCCACACACTACCACGTGCTTGAACACATATTACCCTCAGCACACATTTCACCACAAATACACCAACCTCGCCACATAAAAGTCGAAACACAAAAGTCGCCGCTCAAAACTCGCCACGCGCAAAACTCGCCACATGCAAAAACTAGGCTCTTGCAAAACTCGCCACAAGTGCAAAACTCACCTCATGGAAAACTCGCCACACGCAAAACTTGCACACATTTCACCACGCATACACCAACCTCGCCACATAAAAGTCGAAACACAAAAGTCGCCGCTCAAAACTCTCCATGCGCAAAATTCGCCACATGCAAAACTAGGTTCACGCAAAACTCGCCACATGTGCAAAACTCACCTCATGGAAAACTCGTCACACGCAAAACTTGCACACGCGGAAAAATTGCCACATGCACAAAAGTTGCAACACATGCAAAAGTTGCCTCACACAAAATTTGCACATACTCAAAAGGCACCACACACAAAACTCGCCATGCGCAAAACTTGCTGCACACAACTTGCTACACTAACCTGTCACATGCAACTCGACACAAAAAGTTGCTACACGCATGTTGCCACACGCAACTCAACACACACAACTTGACAAACGAAACTCGCCCTAAAACACACACAAGTCTGGTATCCTTCAAAAATAAAAATCTGATTAATAAGCAGACAAACTACAAGAGCAACAAATGTACCATATAGGAAATACGGCAGCTGTCAGTCACATGACCTGTCTATTATGTGTATGTGTGAGCTAATATATACTGACAGGGGGAGGGCTTCCTGTTGGCTGGGGATTTATCAGGCTGCCAATTTAGCTTACAAATACTGAGGTAAAAATACTGAGCAAATAACGTGTGAACGAGGTCTAATACAGGAGGAGATGACACACAGGTATATACTATATACAGGGGAGATGACACACAGATATATATACTATATACAGGAGAGATGACAGGTGTATACTATATAGAGGAGGAGATGACATACAGGTACATATATATAATATATATATATATATATATATATATATATATATATATATATATATACACACACAGGAGGAGATGACATACAGGTATATACTATATACAGGAGGAGATGACACAGGTATATACTATATACAGGAGCAGATGACCTATAGGTATATACTAAATACAGGAGGAGATGACAAACAGGTATATGCTATATATAGAAGATGACATGCAGGTATATACTAGAGGAGATGAGACACAGATATATACTATATACAGGGGAGATGACATACAGGTATATACTATATACAGGGGAGATGACATACAGGTATATACTATATACAGGAGATGACATACAGATGTATACTATATATAAGGGAGATGACAAACATGTATATACTGAGGTGATGAGGTGAAAATGAGAGGTGTGAGGTGAAAATGAAAAGGTGTGAGTGCAAAATGAGAGGAGTGAGGAAAAATAGTGGAGTGATCAGAAAATGACAGATGTGAGGTTGAAATGACAAGTGTTAGGGGGGAATGAGAGGAGTGAGGGGAAAAAAGAGAGGTGTGAGGGAGAAAATTTGAGATGTGAGGGGGAAAATGAAAGATGTGATTGGGAAAATGAGAGGCGTGATGGGAAAATAAGAGAAGTGAGGTGCTATAACTAACCACAGATATTTACTATGCCCAGGCAACGCCGGGCTCTTCAGCTAGTCTAAATATATAAGTGGGAAAACTTGCACAATTGGTGGCTGACTAAATACTTTTTTCTGCACTAAGTGAGCATAGATTACTTAGGTAGACATATGCAAGAGTAGTAATAACAAGAAGGGAGAGCTTGGAGTATTGATTAAGTGCCAGCCTGGAACATAGCCTGCACTGTCCAGGCCATGTAGCAGCTGAAACTAATCACAGTAGTCAATGGATCAATATATTGAGATCCGCTAGTGCTGAAGGACAACTAGGTAAAATGGAAATGGAACTAAATCATGCTCAATCTAAACGAATCTTAAAAAAAAAAAAAAAAAGCTTATGTCACTCAGCAAAAAGGATATGCAAGGCAAACTTAAATTACTTGTAAGACTATATGTATTGATTACTCAGTTTAGGGAAAACCTATGAGAGAAGCACGCCAACAGCCCACTGCTGCAGTGGAGGAATAGCAATGTATACAATGTATCACAAGGGTATTCTAGTGCCCACTGAACAGGTGATCCTTGTTAGATTGTTGTGGCTCTCACCGATCACCAGAATGGAGGCTATGCTCTTTCCCAGCTAGACCATGGTCATGGAGAGCTGAATGTGGAGAATGTGCCCTGCACCTGTATTTATTACCTATGGGAGCGACCAAGCAGCACTCGGCTATCTTAGGCCTCTTTCACACTTCAGTTATTTGGCGTCAGTCTAAAACCGCCATTTTCCTCAAATAACGGATCCGTCATTTTTTTTGACGGATCCGTTATTTTCCCATAGACTTGCATTAGTGACGGATTGTGACGGATGGTCGTCCGTTCCATCCGCCATGCGACGGATCCGTCGACATTTGGCGGACGTTTTCTGAAAATAGACGGACATTGGAACGTTTTTTGTCAACGCTGAAATGGCGGATCGCGACGGATCCGTCGCGTCCGCCATTCCATAGAATGGGCGCCTATGGGCGACGGCTCCCGCCGCAACCGTTTTATCGGCGGATCCGTCGCCCCAATCCGTTTTTTCAATTGCGCATGCTCCAAAAAGTAGATACTTCTCCCAGACAACCCCCAAGTAACGGATCCGTCAAAAAAACGGATCCGTTAGAACCGTTTTCGCAACAATTGTGACGGATCCGTCAATCCGTCACTATGTCGGTAGTGACTGACGCCAAAAGACTGAAGTGTGAAAGAGGCCTTAGTCGACACCATAGACTTTGAATTGAACAGCAGCGTACATAAGTCACTAGTAGTGTTGAACGATACCTTCCGATATCCATAAGTATCGGTATCGGATTGTATCGGCCGATATTCGAAAAATATCGGATATCGTCGATACCGATACCAATGCAAGTCAATGGGACCAAAATATCGGAATTAAAATAAACCCTTTCTTTCCTTGTAGGTTAATTCTACATGAAGGAAAACAACTAAGAATAATGTAGGATGTATTGGGGGGAGGTGGAGGAGACATTAAAGGGAACCTGTCACCCCGTTTTTTGAGATTGAGCTATAAATACTGTTAAATAGGGCCTGCGCTGTGTGTTCCTATAGTGTATGTAGTGTACCCCGATTCCCCACCTATGCTGAGATATAACTTACCAAAGTCGCCGTTTTCGCCTGTCAATCAGGCTGGTCAGGTCGGGAGGGCGTGGTGACATCGCTGGTTCTTCCTCAGCTTTACGTTGGTGGCGTAGTGGCGTAGTGGTGAAGACACAGCGCGCGATCTGCGCTGTAATCCCTTGCATCGGTGGGGGCGGCCATCTTCCTGGGGCCGCGCGTGCGCAGATCGAGTGCTCTGCTGCACGGGGCTTCAGGAAAATGGCCGCGGGATGCCGCGCGTGCGCATTAGAGATTGCGGCGGCCATTTTCCCAAAGCCGAGTTTGCATCTCGGCTTTGGGAAAATGGCCGCCGCGATCTCTAATGCGCACGCGCGGCATCCCGCGGCCATTTTCCTGAAGCCCCGTGCAGCAGAGCACTCGATCTGCGCACGCGCGGCCCCAGGAAGATGGCCGCCCCCACCGATGCAAGGGATTACAGCGCAGATCGCGCGCTGTGTCTTCACCACTACGCCACTACGCCACCAACGTAAAGCTGAGGAAGAACCAGCGCTGTGAACACGCCCTCCCGACCTGACCAGCCTGATTGACAGGCGAAAACGGCGACTTTGGTAAGTTATATCTCAGCATAGGTGGGGAATCGGGGTACACTACATACACTATAGGAACACACAGCGCAGGCCCTATTTAACAGTATTTATAGCTCAATCTCAAAAAACGGGGTGACAGGTTCCCTTTAACCCCTTTACCCCCAAGGGTGGTTTGCACGTTAATGACCGGGCCAATTTTTACAATTCTGACCACTGTCCCTTTATGAGGTTATAACTCTGGAACGCTTCAATGGATCCTGGTGATTCTGACATTGTTTTCTCGTGACATATTGTACTTCATGACAATGGTAAAAATTATTTGATATAACCTGCGTTTATTTGTGAAAAAAACGGAAATTTGGCGAAAATTATGAAAATTTCGCAATTTTCCAACTTTGAATTTTTATGCAATTAAATCACAGAGATATGTCACACAAAATACTTAATAAGTAACATTTCCCACATGTCTACTTTACATCAGCACAATTTTGGAACCAAAATTTTTTTTTGTTAGGGAGTTATAAGGGTTAAAAGTTGACCAGCAATTTCTCATTTCTACAACACCATTTTATTTTAGGGACCACATCTCATTTGAAGTCATTTTGAGGGGTCTATATGATAGAAAATACCCAAGTGTGACACCATTCTAAAAACTACACCCCTCAAGGTGCTCAAAACCATATTCAAGAAGTTTATTAACCCTTCTGGTGCTTCACAGGAATTTTTTGAATGTTTAAATAAAAATGAACATTTAACTTTTTTTCACAAAAAATGTAATTCAGCTCCAATTTGTTTTATTTTACCAAGGGTAACAGGAGAAAATGGACCCCAAACATTGTTGTACAATTTGTCCTGAGTATGCCAATACCCCACATGTGGGGGTAAACCACTGTTTGGGCGCATGGCAGAGCTCGGAAGCGAAGGAGTGCCATTTGACTTTTCAATGCAAAATTGACTGGAATTGAGATGGGACGCCATGTTTCGTTTGGAGAGCCCCTGATGTGGCTAAACATTGAAACCCCCCACAAGTGACACCATTTTGGAAAGTAGACCCCCTAAGGAACTTATCTAGAGGTGTGGTGAGCACTTTGACCCAACAAGTGCTTCACAGAAGTTTATAATGTAGAACCGTAAAAATAAAAAATCATATTTTTTCACAAAAATTATCTTTTTGCCCCCAATTTTTTATTTTCCCAAGGGTAAGAGAAGAAATTGGACCCCAAAAGTTGTTGTACAATTTGTCCTGAGTACGCTGATAGCCCATATGTGGGGGTAAACCACTGTTTGGGCGGATGGGAGAGCTCGGAAGGGAAGGAGCGCCGTTTGACTTTTCAATGCAAAATTGACAGGAATTGAGATGGGACGTCATGTTGCGTTTGAAGAGCCACTGATGTGCCTAAACATTGAAACCCCCCACAAGTGACACCATTTTGGAAAGTAGACCCCCTAAGGAACTTATCTAGAGGTGTGGTGAGCACTTTGACCCCCCAAGTGCTTCACAGAAGTTTATAATGTAGAACCGTAAAAATAAAAAATCATATTTTTTCACAAAAATTATCTTTTTGCCCCCAATTTTTTATTTTCCCAAGGGTAAGAGAAGAAATTGGACCCCAAAAGTTGTTGTACAATTTGTCCTGAGTACGCGGATACCCCATATGTGGGGGTAAACCACTGTTTGGGTGGATGGGAGAGCTCGGAAGGGAAGGAGCGCCGTTTGACTTTTCAAAGCAAAATTGACAGGAATTGAGATGGGACGCCATGTTGCGTTTGAAGAGCCACTGATGTGCCTAAACATTGAAACCCCCCACAAATGACACCATTTTGGAAAGTAGACCCCCTAAGGAACTTATCTAGAGGTGTGGTGAGCACTTTGACCCACCAAGTGCTTCACAGAAGTTTATAATGCAGAGCCGTAAAAATAAAACAAAAATTTTTTCCCACAAAAATTATTTTTTAGCCCCCAGTTTTGTATTTTCCCGAGGGTAAAAGGAGAAATTCGACCCCACAATTTGTTGTCCAATTTGTCCTGAGTGCGCTGATACCCCATATGTGGGGGGGAACCACTGTTTGGGCGCATGGGAGGGCTCGGAAGGGAAGGAGCTCCATTTGGAATGAGGACTTAGATGGAATGGTCTGCAGGTGTCACATTGCATTTGCAGAGCCCCTAATGTACCTAAACAGTAGAAACCTCCCACAAGTGACACCATTTTGGAAACTAGACCCCCTAAGGAACTCATCTAGATGTGTTGTGATAGCTTTGAACCCCCAAGTGTTTCACTACAGTTTGTAACGCAGAGCCGTGAAAATTAAAAAAAAAAATCTTTCCCCCCAAAATTATTTTTTAGCCCCCAGTTTTGTATTTTCCCGAGGGTAAGAGGAGAAATTCGACCCCAAAAGTTGTTGTCCAATTTGTCCTGAGTACGCTGATACCCCGTATGTTGGGGGAAACCAACGTTTGAGCGCATGGCAGAGCTCGGAAGGGAAGGAGCGCCATTTGGAATGCAGACTTAGATGGAATGGTCTGCAGACGTCACATTGCGTTTGCAGAACCCCTAATGTACCTAAACAGTAGAAACCCCCCACAAGTGACCCCATATTGGAAACTAGACCCCCCAGGGAACTAATCTAGATGTGTTGTGAGAACTTTGAACCCCCAAGTGTTTCACTACAGTTTATAACGCAGAGCCGTGAAAATAAAAAATCTTTTTTTTTCCCACAAAAAATATGTTTTAGCCCCGAGTTTTGTATTTTCCCAAGGGTAGCAGGAGAAATTGGACCCCAAAAGTTGTTGTCCTATTTGTCCTGAGTACGCTGATACCCCATATGTTGGGGTAAACCCCTGTTTGGGCACACGGGAGAGCTCGGAAGGGAAGAAGCACTGTTTTACTTTTTCAACGCAGAATTGGCTGGAATTGAGATCGGACGCCATGTCGCGTTTGGAGAGCCCCTGATGTGCCTAAACAGTGGAAACCCCCCAATTATAACTGAAACCCTAATCCAAACACATCCCTAACCCTAATCCCAACAGTAACCCTAACCACACCTCTAACCCTGACACACCCCTAACCCTAATCCCAACCCTATTCCCAACCGTAAATGTAATCTAAACCCTAACTGTAACTTTAGCCCCAACCCAAACTGTAGCCCTAGCCCTAACCCTAGCCCTAACCCTAGCCCTAACCCTAACCCTAGCCCTAACCCTAGCCCTAACCCTAACCCTAGCCCTAGCCCTAACCCTAGCCCTAGCCCTAGCCCTAACCCTAGCCCTAACCCTAGCCCTAACCCTAGCCCTAACTCTAACCCTAGCCCTAATGGGAAAATGGAAATAAATACATTTTTTTAATTTTTCCCTAACTAAGGGGGTGATGAAGGGGGGTTTGATTTACTTTTATAGCGGGTTTTTTAGCGGATTTTTATGATTGGCAGCCGTCACACACTGAAAGACGCTTTTTATTGCAAAAAATATTTTTTGCGTTACCACATTTTGAGAGCTATAATTTTTCTATATTCTGGTCCACAGAGTCATGTGAGGTCTTGGTTTTTGCGGGACGAGTTGATGTTTTTATTGGTAACATTTTCGGGCACGTGACATTTTTTGATCGCTTTTTATTCCGATTTTTGTGAGGCAGAATGACCAAAAACCAGCTATTCATGAATTTCTTTTGGGGGAGGCGTTTATACCGTTCCGCGTTTGGTAAAATTGATGAAGCAGTTTTATTCTTCGGGTCAGTACGATTACAGCGACACCTCATTTATATCATTTTTTTATGTTTTGGCGCTTTTATACGATAAAAACTATTTTATAGAAAAAATAATTGTTTTTGCATCGCTTTATTCTCAGGACTATAACTTTTTTATTTTTTTGCTGATGATGCTGTATGGCGGCTCGTTTTTTGCGGGACAAGATGACGTTTTTAGCGGTACCATGGTTAGTTATATCTGTCTTTTTGATCGCGTGTTATTCCACTTTTTGTTCGGCGGTATGATAATAAAGCGTTGTTTTTTGCCTCGTTTTTTTTTTTTTTTTCTTACGGTGTTTACTGAAGGGGTTAACTAGTGGGCCAGTTTTATAGGTCGGGCCGTTACGGACGCGGCGATACTAAATATGTGTACTTTTATTGTTTTTTTTTTTTTTATTTAGATAAAGAAATGTATTTATGGGAATAATTTTTTTTTTTTTTTTTTCATTATTTTGGAATATTTTTTTTTATTTTTTTTACACATTTGAAATTTTTTTTTTTTACTTTTTTACTTTGTCCCAGGGGGGGACATCACAGATCAGTGATCTGACAGTTTGCACAGCACTCTGTCAGATCACTGATCTGATAGGAGTGCAGGCTGCTTCACAGTGCCTGCTCTGAGCAGGCTCTGTGAAGCCACCTCCCTCCCTGCAGGACCCGGATCCGCGGCCATCTTGGATCCGGGGCTGGAGGGAGCAGGGAGGGAGGTGAGACCCTCGCAGCAACGCGATCACATCGCGTTGCTGCGGGGGGCTCAGGGAAGCCCGCAGGGAGCCCCCTCCCTGCGCGGTGCTTCCCTGTACCGCCGGCACATCGCGATCATCTTTGATCGCGGTGTGCCGGGGGTTAATGTGCCGGGGGCGGTCCGTGACCGCTCCTGGCACATAGTGCCGGATGTCAGCTGCGATAAACAGCTGACACCCGGCCGCGATCGGCGGCGCTCCCCCCGTGAGCGCTGCCGATCGCATATGACGTACTATTGCGTCCTTGGGAAGTAAAGCCCACCCCACATGGACGCAATAGTACGTCTAATGGCAGAAAGGGGTTAAAGGCATAGAGGTTTAGCCCAAGCTCCTCTGTGCAATCCTATAGTGTTTTCCCACAATCTAGCTTTTTACGGATGGGAAGCCACTAACAGGATAAATTTGAACAAATGTGCAGCTGGCTGCACTAATTGAAAAACGGACAATGGAACGGTATGAGGCAGTGATACACCCTGAGCTGACTACAACCGGCTGTGGCGGTAGAAAAGACTACAGAGTGAGCTGCACTCACACAGAGACCGTGCAGACCGCCGTGAACGGCACTGCAAGGCCAAAAAAAGCTCCTCTATGCAATCCTATAGTGTTTTCCCACAATCTAGCTGTATACGGATGGGAAGCCACTAATGGGATAAATTTGAACAAATGTGCAGCTGGCTGCACTAACTGAAAAACAGACAATGGAACAGTATGAGGCAGTGATGCACCGAGCTGACTACAACCAGCGGTGGCTGCAGACCAGACAACAGAGTGAGCTGCTCTCACAGAGACCGTGCAGACACCTGTGAACAGCGCTGCAAGGCCAAAACAAGGTTCTCACACAGCGGTTGCTAAATTAGCCTGGGTAAAGCACAATGAAGCAAATCACTATCTCTAAACTGGCCCTCAGTCAGAACACATCGTCCTGTCCCTAACTGAATTCACAGCAGAGTGAACCCAAAATGGCGTCAGCGACTTTTATAGTGCATCATGACATTTCAGCAGCCAATCACAGCCATGCCAGTAGTTACATGCCTACCATGCAGAACAGGATGTGCCCACACTTCTAATCATTCCTCATTGGCTGAATTCTGGCTGTTTGAATTATAGAAACTTCTGATTCCGGCATCCGATATACTGAAAGTATTGGAACGCGGTATCGGAATTCCGATACCGCTAATATCGTCCGATACCCGATACTTGCGGTATCGGAATGCTCAACACTAGTCACTAGGCAATCCATTCAACTCTCCATGGCCGCGGTCTTAAGGTTAGGGAAGGATGGCGGGCATACGAGTCAAGATAAAAATCACTGCATTAGGCCTCATTCACACGTCCGTAAAAAACACACGTCAATTTATCATCAGTGGGTCATCAGTATTTTCCATGGATGGATAAATAACTTACAACGCTTCTCCTATACTTTGCAATGTTAAAAACAGACGGCACACAGATGCCATGCGTGTTTTTCATGGAATCATAGACCTGTATTTGCCCTTACCCATTCTGCTGGAAAAAACAGACATCTCTGTGTTTTGCACGTACACACGGTCCTTGTAAAAACACAGACACGTGCAAAGCAGCATAGGTTATAATGGATATGTGATATCAATGAGAACAAACATACCAAACGTACTGGAAACAAGGGTGTGAAGGAGGCCTTACAGTGATATGGTCAGACTCGCATAGAAAGGTCACACATTTTGATGAACATGGCAGTCTCAATCTCTCCATCACCTATTGTCTATATACGCAAAACATATTTAGTGTTTTCTTTATCCCTTACCAGCAATATAAAGAAACAATAGGTGTTTTCATTCTGATTTCCATCCATGGACACAAGTATTTAGACAACCACAATTCCTCTTGTAGTGTATAGGAAAAAACAGTGTAGATACATTTTGATAGACATACATTTTCATGGATGTGTCCTGTGCAGCCAGAATAAACACCAAACGCTTCATTTTCTGAATGTTTAGAATCCTTCCCACACGGATACAGATAGGCCAGCCCCAAAATATTTTAAACAGTAATTTAAGGAGATAGACAAGTGAGAAGACACACAGTTCGTGCCCCACAGAGGGGCTGCAAGGGAACACAGCCATCTGCTGCTCAAAGACGAAAATGAAAGCAGAAAGAATTGCATTAGTAGGAACTCAAGAATGAAGTGCATGTTCCTATCGGTAAGAGTTTGAAGGAAACACCAATTCAGGTGATAGCTGTGGCACAGTCGGTAAGTATAAAAGGCCCAGGAGGGAGAAGTTGGCGCCCAAACCTGTACCAAGAGGAAAGTGTGGTACAGCGAGCTTGATTATAGCTGCTATTATGAAAGACACCCGAGACACCAGACCCGAGTAAATGAGCAGAGCGACCAGATCTGGGTAAAGACCGGACAGAGACTAGAGCCGGGAGAACAGAACCAGGGCAGAGAGACAACTAGGCCCCAGCGGAGCGACGTTCATGAAAGTTGTCATTTCCAGTACAGACATACGGTACAGAGTGGAGGGCCAGGGCCATGCTTCAGGGAACGGAGGCAGCTAGTGAGACAAGAGTACCAAGTAAATCACCAACCTGGGACTTGCGTCCTAGCGGGTAGTGTCCTTGACCCCAGTTAGGCCGGAGTCACACTACAGGGAGATACAGCCGAGTCTCGCAGGTTAAAACCAAGCTCTGGCACTCCGGAGTGGAGCGTGCAGCTCCATGTATTGCTGTTCGGCCGCACGCTCCGCTCTGGAGTGCCGGAGCTTGGTTGTAACGTGCGAGACTCGGCCGTATCTTGCTGTAGTGTGACTCCGGCCTTAGGGCCTGTGTAACGATTTGTGTTGAGGAATTAGGACTAAGACATCACTGACAATAACAGTTATTCAATATTAATAATAGAAAGAGTGTAAAAAGCATTGTGTCAATGTCCTGTTCATCTGAATTACTGTATTCTTCTTGTAACGTAGCTTCTTTTATTTTCACAGTGTGCGCTATCCCGATATTGTGCTGAAGGCACCTCTTTGGTCGTGTTAATCGAATAAATAGCTGTTTAAATACCAATCTCCTCATTGTCTGCGCTCTGGCATCTGGGTACCTGTTAACAGTAATCTCAAACCTACATAATGGAAGTACCGTATGTAACCTGCTGTATAAAAAGTCAAGTAATACGGTAATTAATATGCTTTAATAAATTAAATCGACTTAGTTTTAAAAATTAGATCAATCCGAACTGCCATTTCAGCGCAGCGCACAAACTGCAGACACGTGTAAGAGCTCTATACGTATGATGCAATTTGTATTTCTATTAAACGCCTGGATTGCATTAGAAAAAAAAATCAAGCAGGAAAAAAAAAAAAATATCCAGCAGTATGCAAACAATACAGAGAAAAGGTCATCATTATTTAGACTGTATTGCAGAAGACAGCAGCTGCCTGTTCTGTGCACAATCCCCAGATCCGCTGGTAATCGCAAGCATCTTTTATCACATACCCTTTGCTAAGCTTGAAGCATCTGGTTCCCAATTTTCCTATTACATTTAGCTCTGTGTATGGAACAGAAACTGGAGCAGCAAATAGTCATTATATTCATGTGAGCTCAAGTATGAACAAAAGGTAGCACTTTGCATATCAACTATCCCGTGTCACAGACAACTTGTGAGCGCTGATTTGCAGAAGCCTGCTGCACACAACAAATAGGTACTCAAATGCTAGACTGTAATTAGGCGCTCATCACAGAAATCACTGGGCGCACAAGGCTTGTACTTGGCCTCATAAATTTGACTCTCTTAATTCTAGCACTTTTTAGTGATTTAGAGTCATGACATAGTGAGCAACCAGCATTTATACCAGTGTGTTGGACCCATAAAAAACAGGTGACTACAAATGAACCAATACTTTTCCAAATCAGCATGGGTTTGGAGCATAGCAGAGTCATTTAAAGGGCACAGCAAAAGCACCACATTCATTTTTGGAGTAACTGGTGCAGTACGATCCTGGGGAAATAATGTAAAAGTTTAGACATTTTTGGCAAAAGCATCATGAATGATGCGGGTCCCACCTCCTGTGTGGGGAGGGATGAGTGGGGGCAAGGGGATGTTTCTCATCTCTTGAAAGCCAAAGTACCGTAAATGTTTGCAGCCACCACAAAGAGAAGGCGGAAACGAGATGTAGCCACAGATCATAATTTTTGTACTAGAAATTTTTTTTGTTGTTAAAGTATGGTTTACAGTCCAGTGACAACTTCCTATAACCAAGGTGAACACTGAGCCAGCGTCCTTCCTGATCACAGAGAACTGCCCGACACTCATCTATCCGATCAGAGAAGGTCAGGAGAGGAAGTTACCAGGACCTGCATATACTAAATGTGTAGGGTGTGTGTGCGCACATGTAGCAGGGCTAAGTGTGCATTTACTGTGTAGTGTGTGTGTTACAGAGTTTACACAATGTGCGTGCTGTATAGCTATATATTATACACATGCTGCAGAGAAACTGTAAAAGATCTACCTCCATATTCTGCGATAGTGCATTACAATTTGTGATCTTGACCCATCCACTTTACAACGCTAGTGAAGTTTTGATTAGTAGGTAGTATGTTTTACCTATTTTCTGTTGTATAACCTGGGTGTGTCTTAAGGTACCGTCACACTAAACGATATCGCTAGCGATCTGCGATGTTGCAGCGTCCTGGCTAGCGATATCGTTCAGTTTGACAGGCAGCAGCGATCAGAATCCTGCTGTGATGTCGTTGGTCACTGCAGAAAGTCCAGAACTTTATTTCGTCGCTGGACTTCCTGCTGACATCGCTGAATCGGCGTGTGCGACGCCGATTCAGCGATGTCTTTGCTGGTAACCAGGGTAAACATTGGGTTACTAAGCGCAGGGCCGCGCTTAGTAACCCAATGTTTACCCTGGTTACCAGCGTAAAAGTAAAAAAAAAAAAAAAACACTACATACTTACCTTCCGCTGTCTGTCCCTCGGCGCTCTGCTTCTCTGCCCTGTGCTCTGCTTCTCTGCTTTCTGGCCGCTGTGCTTACACACGAGATCCGGATCGTTGTCGGTATCGCTGCAGCGTCGCTTAGTGTGACGGTACCTTTATACTCCAAAAATACAGTATTGGACTTTGCTTTCTCCACTTTTATCTACAGGAGTTGCTACAGAGGAAGGGATAGCAGAGGTAAGGGGAGATTTCCCAGATGGCAGGTGACTGATTCCACCATTAAGGACTTCTACTAGCCTTCTGTAGATACGCTGGGTTTATGACAAATGTCCAAAACAGGGAAACCCCTTTTTAAAAAAGTCAAGAACCGTTTTATATAACCAAATCTTTCATGAAAAGAATTAACACAATATAGCATAGTAATATAGCAATCAGCATGTGACGGCATGCAGCGGGAAGATGTAAGATTAGCATATAGGTATCTAACTTCATGTCATAACACCAGTGTGATAAAAAAAAATGGAGCTTGGTGATGTCACTTGTCCAGAGATGTCAAACAACTAGCCCCAGTAATTTAATTCCACATCTGAAGTAGTGAACAAAATGTACTTATTGCCGCAGTGAAATCCCAGCTGGGCTCATCCATTACAGCATCTTCATTCTGATTTAAATGTAAATCTAAGTGACAGTAAGGCCCTTCGCTTGGGATATCATTCGACTGTCACTTACAATCCATCTCGTCCAGATTAAGGTGGCTGTGGCATATACTTTCTGGGATCATGCGGTTATTTTAGTAATCAACAGATGTCAAGGTTTTCTTGCTCCGCACAAACCCGGCAGGATAAACTGTATTCTCTACAGTAATGTCTTCAAAAGAAATCTAATATAATAGAACACAGTGATTTATTTTGCATTCTCTACCCTATGATACCATGCGTACACAAAGCCAGCTAGCCTCTCCAGAGAGGAAGAGGACAGGAGCTCTAGCGCCATTAGAAGTAGCAATCCGAAAAGTCACTGACTCTTTAAAGGGCCTTTCAGGGTGTTTGCCTCTCAAAACCCTTTGCCTTCGAAGAGGCTATCCACATCTTTACATTTCCAGAAGTTTCACCCTTTGGTAAAGACCATAAAAATCAGCAATAAATAAGAAAGACCATCTGCAACTTTATGGCAGAATTATAAATAATGAAAAAAATAAATAAATCGGGGAACCATCAAGAATAAAATAAGAACAAAGTCTGTCTAGATTTGATCTGGTGACCGATCTTTAAAGGGAGTCTGTCTTAAAGTAACTTTTCTCAGGCGGTATGTTTCCTATAAGCTGCTTGGTTTGAACGAACAAAAAAAAAAAAAAAACAACAACAGATCTTTAGAGTTCAATTCATTGCTTTGCCATAAATCATAATTTACTCAGATATGCTACAGAGGCATTCTATGCACCCCGAATGTGGCTGAGCACCTTCCCAGATACCCCACCCACATCTATCGCGACCCTCCTATTCCTCGATTGGCAGCCAGGCTTTAAAGGAGTAAAAGATGGAGAACAAGTAGGTGGGAGGAGCACTCAACCACACATTGGCACAATTTCTGGAAAATGCAGCCATGAATTCGGACATTAAAAAGGTATTTTATTTATTAGAGCCATGTCCCTACAAGGTGTTGTGCTCGATGTGAACAGTTATTTTGTGCTGCAACATGTCCATTATGTGTAATATATCATGATCCTTGCAGCCTGGAATAGGAATGGATATATGTTTGTGCCTTCACGGACATCCAATTTAGCCATAGCAAATGAAGTTACACATGGGCAACCAAGTTAGCCATAGCAAACCAATTTTACCCATATCAGTTTGCACATACAGATTTTCCACTTTTGTGAAGGTGGACTCCTCGGTAATCCTTACAGGATAACTAGCTTTAATTAATTAGTTTGGTGGTGCTTAATAAGATTTGTATCTACGCTCTGCTCAGCCAACGCTTACAGGAGGAGTCTTGTGTATCTAGTAATTCAAGCAGAAAAGGAGTCTAGTTTTATAAAATTGCATGGGCAGTTTAAAAAATTAAAAAAATAGTGGTATAAATGCATAAAAAATGTTCAAGATGTACAAACCCTTCTCCGATCACCATGGATCTATAGCACCCAAATCAACAAATGGTGAACTGGGAGACCCTGGTAGTAGTAGTGCACTTGCTCTAATGGCAAGTCCGCTAGTGTACAAGTAGCCTACACTTTACTCTCCATTATAAAGGTGGGACCTGAACAGGAAACTCCCTTCCCCCGATTACATGCACATGGAATGGGGGGGGGGGGGGGAGGGGGAAGTGTTTTTTTCTTGCTCTCAAATAGGTTTGAGATCAGAAAACATCTTTTAGTAAATGAACCAGATTTAGAAACCTTTGTTTTCTAATTCTTATGTGAGACTAAGTACTAGGGGTTTTTTTGTGCTCCCCAAATGGTATTCAATTCAAATCTATAGTGGTCTCTATAGACGGGAATAAAATATACATTTTTATATGTAAAGATAGATAACAATTGTTCTATTTCTGGGCCTGGAGCAAGACATACGATGGTAACTATCCCAATTCCTACACAGATTATCCCGCCGGCATTAATGTGAGCAGAATAATTATTGCATGATAGAAGTGCGGCACAACTTGAGGCAGTCCTACCCTACAGACCGCCAGCTATTATGCTATTATACATCGTACATCTTTCCATATTAATATCTGTCTTCTGCAGAATCAACAGTAGGTGGCGCCTCTTAACAGATTTCTCCTCTGACTTGGCCGCTCAGGAGAAAAGCTTTGTAATATATAAATCATTTCTTTATAAAGACCCTTAAACATTGTTAGTTGACAGTTTATCCCTAAATAGGAATGGTGTGGTTTAACAAGTGTTTAATGCAGAAACTATTTCAATAGATTTCCGTGCCATAAAAAATAATCTCATCTATTTGTACCTAACTTTTACAAAGAAAGCTAGTAAGAAAAAAAGAGACAGATCTGCAAAATGTTCTCTTTGAACGGATGTCTACATTATTAAAAGCAATGCAATATAAAGTAATGTTGGCCGAACAAATGGGAAATCCTCCTCCTTATCTGCCGATGGCCGAAGCTGGGGGAGATAAAGGCTTCCAGCTGTCACGTTGGAAAATATCTGAGCGATAAACAGAACATCTCTTGGATAAAAGTCCATTTTTGTGGAGCATATCAGTCTCTTGTTTTGCTCAAATTTATGTACACAAACAGTTTGATCCCCCCCATTATACCAAACCCAGATATGTTTGTGCATCCAGGTCAATGGTGTTGCCAAGATTACCATTTGTAATGTTATACATTTATAACACCCTTATAAACCTCATTGAAGGCCATTTACACAGGAGATGCGGAAATTAGTTTGTGGGAGTTTACCGCCTACGATAATGAACAAAACGTTCGATGTGGCTATAATAAAGTCACCAAATACAGTACAAACTCGACATTCATGCTGTATTATCTGTGAATGTGCGCGCAATAGGCAGATCTGTAAAAAGGTCATCTATACAGTCTTCAAAAATACAAAACCGGAAACAAAGCCTGGTAAATAACCTATCACTTAGCAGGTCCTGATTAGGATAAAGAAAGGTACCAACAACTGCCAGTGATTGGGCAAGAAGATCACTGGCCAAGAGGTCACATGCCGTTCTCTGCCTTAGGCCACGTTCACACGGTCAGTATAATAGAAACACCCACTAATGTCAGCCCTGGGGACATCGAGTCTGACCTAGTTTTTAGTGTAGTCGGCGTCACTAATACCACAATGTTATTCCACTCTAGTGAACTTACCGTAGTTTATTGCTTTAAAGGGAATCTGACAGCAGGTTATTGCTATGTAATCCGAGAGCACCATTTTCAGTCATTATCACTACAGGACTAGGATAGGCGTGCCTCCTAGTCCACCCACGCCCCCAGCACTGATTGGCAGCTTTCTCTTACAATGTACACAGGAAGCTGCCAATCAGTGGTGTGGGCGGGGTTATACAGGGCTCAACATTTGCGCTCTCCTAGATCTGCAGCAGAGAAAACGGATTTCATAACAACTGCGGCACCCAGTATACTAAGTAATACATCACTGAAATCAGGGTCTCTGCCCTTACATCATGCTGCTGTCAGATTACAATGCAAAAACCTGGTGACAGATTCCATTAAATTACATAAAAACATGAGTCTGGCCATACACATCAAATCAAAGTTAAAAATGCTTTAATTCAACATCCTCAATCCTGTGTTTCCGTGGGAGATGAGCAGCGCGCGCCATTGACGCCTGCCAGCAGCTTCTCACCTTGTCCACATTACTATAAACATGCGCGTCTGATCGAGCTAAATTATGCAGAATTATGGAAAGGATGGGGAGATATCTACTGGTCAGGTCTAGAATGCATTCATCTCTCAAATTAATATTTAAAGGGATTATTCTGGAATGTTTTTTAATTTTGCTTTTAAAAATGCCTCAAAGCTAGCGAGAGAATCTGAAAATAATAAAATAATCCATATAGTAGAGAAGGAGGTCGGCCCTACGCCCAAAAACAGGATAAACCCATTGGGATAGAGTCGGTCTACACGATTGGTGCACAAAATCGGAGAGCCTTCAATATTCTTTATAAATAATAAAATGACTGGTATTAACATAGTAAAAAACCCCTTGCAATGATTACATTCTGACCATGCACAAATGACCGCTGCAGCCAATCACAATCCTAAGGCCGGGTTCACATTGCGTTTACAGCAGCCCATTCAAAACATACGTTAACGGGCTGCTGTAAACGTAAGTGCCGGTATGGCAGCACGCTAGCGCAGAGAGAGCATCTGCTAGCTCTATCTGCGCTAGCGTTGACGGACCCAGAAACGCTGCAGCCTGCATCTCAGGGTCCGTCACTCAATGACGGCACATCCTTAGCGCAAGCCCATTGTGGGCGTGCGCTAGCGATGCGTCCAACATAGGAATTCATGGCGGCCTTAACGTACTACGTTACACCGCAACGTAGTCCGTCTAACGGACGCCCATAACGAAGTGTGAACCCAGCCTAAGAGGCAATTCCTGCTTGGGTAGATGGAGAATGACAATGATTGGCTGCTGCAGTCACTTGCGCATGGTAGTTATGGCATCACTGCAGGACAGTTAACAGAGACTACTAGTGATACAAACAGTAGAGGCGAGAGTTTATTTTTTCACACTCCAGAAAATGTATTTTTTAAACATCTGCATAATCTAATTTCTTGTAAATGTTTTTGCATAAAGTACTGCAAGTTACTAAAACAAAATAGGAGCCTTACAAGTTTTATAATACATACATGTAAAGGTAGTGTAGTGCAATGTTCCCACATAGAGGATGCAAATAGTACATACGCCTGAGTGAAGCGCGTCCCTAACAGGATCAGGTTTAGCCAACCCGAGCCATGCGTGGTACAGATGGATCGTCCTCAAGTAGCCGTCTCTCCAACTTCCTGTGATACGGGCTGCTTACTCCAATCAATACTCTGATGAGAAGAAGCCATCTCTAGACCATGCTCGTTTCCCCACTGCAGGCATTATATTCTTAGAACGGCACATTTTCTAATATTTGGTGAATTCACATGGAAGGCAAAGGACAGTGGGCATACAGGACAAGTGCAGCAAGGAAAACAAACAGCCTAATTAGTAATCACTCAACAGGGTGAACAAATGAAGGCAAATAAAGCTTTAAAGGGAACCTTACATTACAGAATGCTGTAGATAAGCCCCTGATGACGGTGGGCTTACCGCATAATCGATTTTGGGGGTGACAGGTTTTCTTTAAAGAGCGGCAAGAATAAATGTGTGACGACCCTTGAAGACTGTACAGTGTAGAACAGACGGCTGCTGCCGCCCAACACCACATAAGAAGGCATCGGCATACATGTTTGCATGCGGATCAGTCTACAAATACAGATGAACACGAGATGGGATTAATGTTCAGCCCTCGTGAAAATAACTTAAATCACTAAAGGGAATCAGTAGGTTTTTGCTGTGTAATCAGAGTTGCATGATAAAAGGGGCAGAGAGCCTGACTCCTGCAATGTCTCACTTACTGGACTACTTGGTGTAGTTTTGATAGAATCCCTTTTTACTCTGCTGTACATATAGCAGATTTCAGAATGCTGAGCTCTTTATAACCCCGCGCACACCACTGATTGGCAGCTTCCTGTGTGCAGCGTCCTGTGTGCATTGCTAGGAAGCTGCCAATCAGATTAGCTGGACTGGTTTGCACACAACACCTAGTCTGGCAGCGATAATCTCCTGCTGATAAAACAAAAAATGTATTGAAACTACAGCAAGGATGCTGCTTTATTATTATATAGCAAAAAATATTTCAGGTGCACAGGATCCCGAAGTAGCAGCACTTTGAAAACAGCGCATGTTTGCTGCGTCCAAAGCGCTGTCTATTGAACGCAGGTGAATCAGCATGTGTTCACTGAACCGTGCGGACTGACCGCATTCAATACATTGTACAGGTGAAATTTATTTTGCGGAGGCTGGCGTCTCTGCAAGATAAATGGACATGCTGCGGTCTGGAAAGATGCGCCGCATGTTAGTCTCCGTGGGTGATCAACAGGCGTATGTGGACGCATAGTGGACATGGGGTTTCTTGACATTCTATCCACTGTGCTGTAACATCTGGCCACTGCAGGTTTGATGCAGCATAAGTACGCAGCGTCCAACCCGCACATACCCTCAGGAAAGCTCATGGTTTTCAAATGGATGGGAAAAAAAATGAAAGTTTGTGTCACATTGTATCCTGATTAATTGGAACCCAATAACTTCATTTTCATTTGCTGTATATATTGATGTCTCTGTGGTATGGCTCTGTTCTGCCATTATCGAGAAATCTAAGTTTTACTTTTAAGCACGGTGCTGCTCTGGAGCACTGGGCATCTGTAGTGCTCAGAAATGGATTTAGAACAACTACATCTCACAGAAGAGCTGTCCTCCACTGTCACATACCCAGTGTAGGACAATGATGGACAAAGATCAGAGGAGACAGTGACTGCAAGTGCACAAATTCCCAACAGTGCACTTGCAGACAAACATGCAGAAAGATGAGCAAAATGGTATCAATGAAATTGTGGCACACCTTACTTTATGATTTTTAATGAGTGAACAACAAGATGCAAAGTATATAACCAGCTGCCAAGATGTGTGGATAAATGATTTTTTTTTGTTTTTGTACTATAAAAACCAGAAGCCCCAAAATGTTACAGGTCAAATACCACTAATGAATTACACATTAATATGGACAATGTCTAATAAGTATATGACAAAATCATTTCCATTAGCCTCATTTTAACTGCTAGATAAATTAAACACCACGTTATTTTTTATTGCTATGACCTGTCTGGTGCCACTGTTACACTAAAGCATGGAGCAGGACTACATATTCAGTTTAAAAAAAATGAATTCCAATAATTTTTCAAAGGTTTTTTTTAGTACAGTTACATTTGTAACATGCATTTTTTCTGAACTTTTCCTTAAGTCCTAGAGAGAAGCAAATTGAAAAAAAAAGCCATATCATGCAGCGTTTTACACTTTAAACAAAACCAAGACACAAAAAAGGTTTTAACATTATTACAAATTGTGGCATATGATTGCACTGGTTATTTAACCTCTTCTTGTGCTGTGACTTACTATTACATCACAGAACAGGTGCATTGAGCTGACAAAGGAATTCAGCCCGAACCACACTAATCAGATGTAGCCTGGGGTGTAATACACACCCATCATTTGCCTCCAACACCAGCTGTGAGCTCTCATTGCTGCCAACAGGTTACATGCCGACGTCCGTCACCAACAGTGGCATTTAAACCGTTCAATCCTGCCATGCTGGTAGAACAGGCCGTGTCCGAGCTTCATAGTAGATCGTGATTTAGGCAACATATTGCAGCACTCTAGTATCAACATTTTCACAGATCACTTTTAACCCCTTCATGACCTTGGGATTTTTCGTTTTTCAGTGTTCGTTTTTCACTCCCCTCCTTCCCAGAGCCATAACTTTTTTATTTTCCGTCAATTTGGCCATGTGAGGGCTTATTTTTTGCGGGCCAAGTTGTACTTTTGAACGACATCATTGGTTTTAGCATGTCGTGTACTAGAAAACGGGAAAAAAATTCCAAGTGCGGTGAAATTGCAAAAAAAGTGCAATCCCACACTTGTTTTTTGTTTGGATTTTTTGCTAGGTTCACTAAATGCTAAAACTGACCTGCCATTATGATTCTCCAGGTCAGTACGAGTTCATAGACACCAAACATGACTAGGTTATTTTTTATCTAAGTGGTCAAAAAAAATTCCAAACTTTGCTAAAAAAAAAAAAAAATTGCGCCATTTTCCGATACTCGTAGAGTCTCCATTTTTCGTGATCTGGGGTCGGGTGAGGGCTTATTTTTTGCGTGCCGAGATGACGTTTTTAATGATAGCATTTCGGTGCAAATACGTTCTTTTGATCGCCCGTTATTGCATTTTAATGCAATGTCACGGCGACCAAAAAAAGTAATTCTGGAGTTTTGAATTTTTTTCCCGCTACGCCGTTTAGCGATCAGGTTAATGCTTTTTTTTAGTTGATAGATCGGGCGATTCTGAGCGCGGCGATACCAAATATGTGTAGATTTTATATTTTTTTTATTGATTTATTTTGATTGGGGCGAAAGGGGGGTGATTTAAACTTTTATATTTTTATTTTTCTAACATTTTTTTCAACTTTTTTTTTTTACTTTTGCCATGCTTCAATAGCCTCCATGGGAGGCTAGAAGCAGGCACAACTCGATCGGCTCTGCTACATAGCAGCGATCTGCTGATCGCTGCTATGTAGCAGAAATGGAGGTGTGCTGTGAGCGCCGACCACAGGGTGGCGCTCACAGCCACCGGTCATCAGTAACCATAGAGGTCTCAAGGACCTCTATGGTTACAATGGAGACGCATCGCCGACCCCCGATCATGTGACGGGGGTCGGCGATGATGTCATTTCCGGCCGCCCGGCCGGATGCGGTAGTTAAATGCCGCTGTCTGTGATTGACAGCGGCATTTAACTAGTTAATAGGTGCGGGCAGATCGTGATTCTGCCCGCACCTATTGCGGGCACATGTCAGCTGTTCAAAACAGCTGACATGTCCCGGCTTTGGTGCGGGCTCACCGCGGAGCCCTGCATCAAAGCAGGGGATCTGACCTCGGACGTACTATCCCGTCCGAGGTCAGATAGGGGTTAAAATATTTAAAAAAATAAAAAAAAATAAATAAATAAAAAAAAAAAACACCTATTTTCCCTAGGTAATAATAATAATAATAATAATAACAACAATAATAAAAAAGCATATTCGGGATTGCTGCATCTGTAAAAGTCAAATTAAAATCTAAAATAGTTTAACCTGTATGGGAAATATCACAAAGAGAAATAAATATATACACCAGAATCACTGATTTTTAGCACTGCACCACTTGGAAAGAAAAGCATTGAAAAACAATCTAAGCATAGTAAGTATACGGAAATGATACCAATTAAATCTAATGGCACACAAAAATCTAGCGCTCATAGCACCATGACCCGAGGAAAAAAAAAAGTTACGGTATGTCTTAGAAAATGGCAATGAACCATTTTTTTTTGTTTACACAGTTAAACAATATTTTTAGCCATTTAAAAAGTAAAAAAAAAAAAACAAAACAATGTATATTTGGTATTTGTAATGAACATAACACATTCAGAGGTAACTGAAAAAGGAAAGGCATACTCCAGGGAGAAAGACCCTAGCCGCACAACTCTGACCTGGCTCCTTACAGGCCAGGGGTATTTCAGTTTTTTTTTCTTCTCTTCTTCCAAGAGCCATAAACTTTTTTTTATTTTTCTGGATTTGTTTTTTGAGGGACAAGTTTTACTTTTGATCGACATATGTTAAAAGCAATCTTGTACTGGAGAACGAGAAAAAAAATTCCTAGTGCAGTGAAATTGCAAAAAATGTGTACGGTAATTCCACAGGTTTGTTTGTTTTTTTTAACCATGTTCATTAAATGCTAAAACTGACCTGCCATTATGATTCTCCAGGTCATTAACGAGATCACAGACACCAAACATGTATACTTGTTTTTTATTTAATTGGTGAAATTTTTATCCAAATTTTGTAAAAAAAAAAAAAAAAAAAATGGAACCAATTTCTGAGACCTGTAGCGTCTCCATTTTTTGTGATATGTGGCTGAATGACTGCACATTTTTTGTGCGCAAAGTTGACGTTTTTATTGATACCATTTTGGTGTAGATATGATCTTTTGATCAACCCTAGACATGATCTTTTGATCAACCCGTTATTGCATTTTATTGCAAAGTAATGGCAACCAAAAAAAAAACGTAATTTTGGAGTATTTAATCTTTTTGTAGTTACGCCGTTTAGCTATCAAGTTAATTTTTTTATATTGATAGACTGGGCAATTCTGAACACAACAAAACTAAAATGTGTATATTTTTTTTTTTCATTGCTTTATTTTGAATGGGTTGAAAAATATTAAAAAATTTTTTTTTTACTTTTTGCATGCTTCAATAGTCTAGAGACTAGAAGCTGCAATACTTTGATCGCCTCTGCTACACAGAGGCATTGATCAGATTGCCTGTGAGGAGCAGAAATGATCACTTGCTATGAGTGCTGACCACGGGGCGTGGAGAAAGCACATTCATGAAGGGTAGAGAGGAAAAACTAAGGGAAGCAAAAATTAAAATGGAAAAAAGTATATCCTCCTAGAAACCTAAAGAGGTGAAAGGAAGAGGTACTGGGAAGGAAAAAAAATGACTCACTGCATGAATTCAACGGGTGTCAACCATGCAAGGTAAATCCCTTAGCTGAAGCGCTGGAACTCCTAAACCCAAGTACACTTAGCGGTATAGCCAGCAAGGAAGTGCAGTGAAGGGTGAACATATAAAACCCAACCCATAATGTGATAGGGCAAACCAAAACGGGAAAATTGAAAACACTTGGAGTGAAGCAAAGAAGAGGAAACAGACAATTGAAATCCTCAGTATGTGGACAGGAAAGAAAAGGCAACAGATCAGCAGACAGGGAAACTGACCATGCAGTAGCAGGCCAGCGGATCGAATCCCCAAAACGTGGAGGGATAGTATTTCTGCAATCATACTGAACATAATAATCATGTAACCACATGATTTATACAAAACTAGCACTGAAAAAAAAAACCTAAAGAAAAACAAAAAAAACATTGACAATTGAGGCTTGTTGTTTTTTCAACCTTTCACTTTGGATTTTTTTTCTTTGACACTATATGAAATTAAATTGTTTTAATGAAAACAAGCATCCTGCAAAAAACACCAAAAAAACAAATCACTACAAAGCAATGTTGACAGAAATAAGAAAAGTTATGGTTGTTTGAAGGAAAGGGAAAAAAATAGGGATTTTTGTGTTACTCACCGTAAAATCCTTTTCTCCGAGACGCTCATTGGGGGACACAGGACTGTGGGTGTATGCTTCTGCCGCCAGGAGGCTGACACTAAGTAAACTTAAAAAAAAAAAAGGTTAGCTCCTCCTACATCGTATACACCCTGACACTGGCTGCCAGAGACTCCAGTTTGGTGCAAAAAGCAGTAGGAGAACAAAAAACTCAAAAAATAATATAACAGCATAAGTACAGAAACTTTATGTCTAGAAAAGATCCTACTGACTAATGTAATCAGATAAAACCAAAGCAGCCATAAGGCTACCAGGGAGGGAGCTGTGTCCCCCAATGAGCGTCTCGGAGAAAAGGATTTTACGGTGAGTAACACAAAAATCCCTATTTCTCCTTCGCCTCATTGGGGGACACAGGACTGTGGGATGTCCTAAAGCAGTCCCTGGGTGGGGAAAAATCACTCACCAGAAAACGACATCCAGATAAAGTTTGTCTATAAATGCGCCACTGCCGCTTGAAGAATTCTTCTACCCAGACTTGCATCTGCAGAGGTCTGGGAATGGACATTATGTTTAACAAATGTATGCAGACTAGACCAGGTCGCAGCCTTGCAAACCTGTTCTGCTGAGGCCTGGTGCCGAACAGCCCAGGAAGCCCCCACTGCTCTAGTCGAATGAGCCTTGATTCCGGCCGGCACCATCATGCCCAAGGAGCGATAAGCCTCCTGAATGGTCGCCCTTATCCATCTGGCCAGGGTAGATTTTGAAGCCGCGCATCCCTTCCTGCGACCCTGCGGAAGGACAAACAGAGCATCCGTCTGGCGAAAGGGGGCCGTACGGGAAACGTACCTCCTCAGAGCTCTCACCAGATCCAACGTATGGAGCGCTTTTTCTACACGGTGCGTAGGAGCCGGGCAAAAAGAGGGCAGAACAATATCTTCATTAATGTGAAATGATGAAACAACCTTCGGCAAGAAGGACGGTGCTGGTCTGAGCACCACCTTGTCCTGATGAAATCGCAAAAAAGGAGGACGACAAGAAAGAGCTGCCAGCTCCGATACCCGTCTTATGGATGTTATGGCCACTAAAAATACGACTTTCCAAGAGAGAAACATCAAAGAAACCTCTTGAAGAGGCTCAAAAGGAGCGTCCTGTAAAGCCCTTAAGACCAGATTAAGGTCCCAAGCTTCCAAAGGAGTCCTATAAGGAGGGACCCTATGAGCGACTCCCTGGAAAAAAGTCCTGACTTGACGATTAGGAGCAATCCTGCGCTGAAAAAGGACCGATAAAGCCGAAACCTGCCTTTTAAGGGTACTCGGAGCAAGCCCAGAATCCAGGCCTGCTTGAAGGAAGGCTAGAATGTTAGGAACGGAGAAACGCAGAGGGGGCAGCCCGTGATCTCTACACCAGGAAAGAAACACCTTCCAAGTGTGATAATAGATCCTAGCCGAAACGGACTTACGTGCACTGATCATGGTATCAGCCACTTTTTGAGAAAAACCAGCCTGAGTTAAAACCCAAGATTCAACGGCCAGGCCGTCAAACGTAGGACCTCCGAGTTCTGGTGGTAGATCGGCCCTTGAGATAGAAGATCTGGCCGATCGGGGAGCCGCCAAGGAACCCCGGCTAGAAGTTGTACCAGGTCTGCATACCAGGTCCGTCGTGGCCAATCCGGAGCGATCAGGATGGCCGGCACTCTCTCTGATTTGATCTTCTTGATTACTCTCGGGAGCAGTGCCAGAGGAGGGAACAGATAAGAGAGACGAAATTGGTTCCAAGACAGTACCAGCGCATCCACGGCGATAGCCTGGGGATCTCGGTACCGAGAGACAAAACTGGGCACCTTGGCATTCACCTTGGACGCCATTAGATCCACATCAGGAGTTCCCCAAAGATGGCATATCTGCAAAAACACCTCGGGGTGTAGAGACCATTCCCCGGAGGCTAGACCCTGACGGCTTAGGAAATCTGCCGCCCAGTTTTCTTCGCCCGGAATGTGGACCGCTGAGATCACAGAGTGATTTCTCTCCGCCCAGAGTAGAATCAGTTTTACCTCCTGCATGGCTGCCTTGCTGCGGGTGCCCCCCTGGTGATTTATGTAAGCTACTGCTGTAGCGTCGTCCGATTGAATCCGGACAGGGCGACCCGCCAGAAGATGGTGAAAACGTAACAAGGCTAGCCGGACCGCTCGAATCTCTAAGATATTGATGGGGAGATCTGATTCCCGAGTAGACCAGCGTCCCTGAGCTGTGTGATGGAAGAACACTGCTCCCCAACCCAGGAGACTGGCATCTGTTGTGACCACGAGCCAATTGGTTGGGGGAAAGGACTTCCCCCTGAGTAGAGATGAGCTGTTTTGCCACCAAGCGAGGGCCTGTCTGGTCTGGAAAGACAACCGAAATTTGCTGTTGAGAGAAAGAGGATTTCTGTTCCATGCTGATAGGATTGCACGTTGGAGGGGTCGAAGATGAAACTGTGCAAACGGAACCGCCTCTATGGTTGCAACCATCTTTCCTAACACCCTCATCCCGGACCGAATTGTATGAGGGTATGGTTGTAGAAGGTTCCTCACTTCTCGCCGAAGGGCTAGGACCTTGTCCTGGGGAAGGATAGTTAAGGCTTGAGAGGTGTCGAAGATCATGCCTAAAAAAGAGATTTTTCGAGACGGCCGTAGAGATGACCTTAAATTTACCAACCAACCTAGACGGGACAGGGTGTCCAGAGTGATGTTGACATTTTCCTTGCAAGACTGAAAAGTCGGTCCCTTGATCAGTAGATCGTCTAGGTATGGCAAGATGACAATACCTCGGGAGTGCAGAATGGACACCACAGTCGACATGACTTTTGTGAACACCCTGGGAGCGGAAGCCAGTCCGAAAGGTAATGCCGTGAACTGGAAATGTAGATTGTTTACGGCAAACCGGAGAAATCTTTGATGGAGCGGAAAGATGGGAATATGAAGATAAGCATCCTGAATGTCTACTGAGGCCAAAAATTCTCCTTTTTCCAGAGAGGCGATGACCGACCGCAGAGACGCCATCCGAAAGTGTCGAACGCGGACAAACTTGTTTAAGAGTTTGAGATCTAAGATAGGCCTCACTGCTCCGTCCTTTTTGGGGACTACAAAAAGATTGGAATAAAAACCCTGGAATCTTTCTTCCTTTGGAACAGGAGATATGACACCGCTGATACGGAGAGACTCTATGGCTTTGAACAAGCTTTGACGAAGAGATTTGCACTTGGGAAGACGGGATGGAAAGAACCGAGGAGGAGGTAACATAGTAACATAGTAACATAGTTAGTAAGGCCGAAAAAAGACATTTGTCCATCCAGTTCAGCCTATATTCCATCATAATAAATCCCCAGATCTACGTCCTTCTACAGAACCTAATTGTATGATACAATATTGTTCTGCTCCAGGAAGACATCCAGGCCTCTCTTGAACCCCTCGACTGAGTTCGCCATCACCACCTCCTCAGGCAAGCAATTCCAGATTCTCACTGCCCTAACAGTAAAGAATCCTCTTCTATGTTGGTGGAAAAACCTTCTCTCCTCCAGACGCAAAGAATGCCCCCTTGTGCCCGTCACCTTCCTTGGTATAAACAGATCCTCAGCGAGATATTTGTATTGTCCCCTTATATACTTATACATGGTTATTAGATCGCCCCTCAGTCGTCTTTTTTCTAGACTAAATAATCCTAATTTCGCTAATCTATCTGGGTATTGTAGTTCTCCCATCCCCTTTATTAATTTTGTTGCCCTCCTTTGTACTCTCTCTAGTTCCATTATATCCTTCCTGAGCACCGGTGCCCAAAACTGGACACAGTACTCCATGTGCGGTCTAACTAGGGATTTGTACAGAGGCAGTATAATGCTCTCATCATGTGTATCCAGACCTCTTTTAATGCACCCCATGATCCTGTTTGCCTTGGCAGCTGCTGCCTGGCACTGGCTGCTCCAGGTAAGTTTATCATTAACTAGGATCCCCAAGTCCTTCTCCCTGTCAGATTTACCCAGTGGTTTCCCATTCAGTGTGTAATGGTGACATTGATTCCTTCTTCCCATGTGTATAACCTTACATTTATCATTGTTAAACCTCATCTGCCACCTTTCAGCCCAAGTTTCCAACTTATCCAGATCCATCTGTAGCAGAATACTATCTTCTCTTGTATTAACTGCTTTACATAGTTTTGTATCATCTGCAAATATCGATATTTTACTGTGTAAACCTTCTACCAGATCATTAATGAATATGTTGAAGAGAACAGGTCCCAATACTGACCCCTGCGGTACCCCACTGGTCACAGCGACCCAGTTAGAGACTATACCATTTATAACCACCCTCTGCTTTCTATCACTAAACCAGTTACTAACCCATTTACACACAATTTCCCCCAGACCAAGCATTCTCATTTTGTGTACCAACCTCTTGTGCGGCACGGTATCAAACGCTTTGGAAAAATCGAGATATACCACGTCCAATGACTCACCGTGGTCCAGCCTATAGCTTACCTCTTCATAAAAACTGATTAGATTGGTTTGACAGGAGCGATTTCTCATAAACCCATGCTGATATGGAGTTAAACAGTTATTCTCATTGAGATAATCCAGAATAACATCCCTCAGAAACCCTTCAAATATTTTACCAACAATAGAGGTTAGACTTACTGGCCTATAATTTCCAGGTTCACTTTTAGAGCCCTTTTTGAATATTGGCACCACATTTGCTATGCGCCAATCCTGCGGAACAGACCCTGTCGCTATAGAGTCCCTAAAAATAAGAAATAATGGTTTATCTATTACATTACTTAGTTCTCTTAGTACTCGTGGGTGTATGCCATCCGGACCCGGAGATTTATCTATTTTAATCTTATTTAGCCGGTTTCGCACCTCTTCTTGGGTTAGATTGGTGACCCTTAATATAGGGTTTTCATTGTTTCTTGGGATTTCACCTAGCATTTCATTTTCCACCGTGAATACCGTGGAGAAGAAGGTGTTTAATATGTTAGCTTTTTCCTCGTCATCTACAACCATTCTTTCCTCACTATTTTTTAAGGGGCCTACATTTTCAGTTTTTATTCTTTTACTATTGATATAGTTGAAGAACAGTTTGGGATTAGTTTTACTCTCCTTAGCAATGTGCTTCTCTGTTTCCTTTTTGGCAGCTTTAATTAGTTTTTTAGATAAAGTATTTTTCTCCCTATAGTTTTTTAGAGCTTCAATGGTGCCATCCTGCTTTAGTAGTGCAAATGCTTTCTTTTTACTGTTAATTGCCTGTCTTACTTCTTTGTTTAGCCACATTGGGTTTTTCCTATTTCTAGTCCTTTTATTCCCACAAGGTATAAACCGCTTACACTGCCTATTTAGGATGTTCTTAAACATTTCCCATTTATTCTCTATATTATTAGTTCTGAGGATATTGTCCCAGTCTACCAGATTAAGGGCATCTCTAAGCTGGTCAAACTTTGCCTTCCTAAAGTTCAGTGTTTTTGTGACTCCCTGACAAGTCCCCTTAGTGAAAGACAGGTGAAACTGTACAATATTGTGGTCGCTATTTCCTAGATGCCCGACCACCTGCAGATTTGTTATTCTGTCAGGTCTATTAGATAGTATTAGGTCTAAAAGTGCTGCTCCTCTGGTTGGATTCTGCACCAATTGTGAAAGATAATTTTTCTTGGTTATTAGCAGAAACCTGTTGCCTTTATGGGTTTCACAGGTTTCTGTTTCCCAGTTAATATCCGGGTAGTTAAAGTCCCCCATAACCAGGACCTCATTATGGGTTGCAGCTTCATCTATCTGCTTTAGAAGTAGACTTTCCATGTTTTCTGTTATATTTGGGGGTTTGTAACAGACCCCAATGAGAATTTTGTTACCATTTTTCCCTCCATGAATTTCGACCCATATGGACTCGACATCCTCATTTCCTTCGCTAATATCCTCCCTTAAAGTGGACTTTAGACAAGACTTTACATAGAGACAAACCCCTCCTCCTCTCCGATTTTTACGATCCTTTCTAAACAGACTGTAACCCTGTAAGTTAACTGCCCAGTCATAGCTTTCATCTAACCATGTCTCGGTTATTCCCACTATGTCAAAGTTACCTGTAGATATTTCTGCTTCTAGTTCTTCCATCTTGTTTGTCAGGCTTCTGGCGTTTGCGAGCATGCAGTTTAGAGGATTTTGTTTTGTTCCAATCTCCTCGCTGTGGATTGTTTTAGAAATGTTCTTACCTCCCTTCTGAGTATGTTTTCCTGGATCTTCTTTGTTCAAGTCTAATGTTTTTCTTCCCGTCCCCTCTTCTTCTAGAGGTAGACAGACCAGCTCTATTTTGTAACCTGAAGATATGAGTTCTGTCACCCACTGGTCGTGGATTACCTGAAGCCAGACCTGGCGAAATAAAAGTAGACGTCCGCCTACCTTTTTGGAGATGCCCGAAAGAGGCCTCCAGTCACTTGGCCGAAAATCTTTGCGTCCTAGATCCTCTAGATCTAGAGGACTGGGGACGCATTCTTCCCCCCTGGCTGGCCGTATAAGGGGTCCGACCGTCTCTGTCCTGATTGGGCCGACCCTGCGCAGGAGAACCTGATGCTGGGGCCCATCTGACATAGCAAAAGGTTTTAAAGCGAGCCTGAAAATGGCGCCGAAAAGGCTGTCTGGCCCTCTGCTGAGGAAGGAACTTACTTTTCCCTCCTGTGGAGTCAGAAATGAGCTGATCCAGCTTTTCTCCGAACAAGCGACCACTCTGATACGGCAGGGATGTAAGAGATTTCTTAGAGGTAGAATCAGCCCGCCAGGATCTCAACCAAAGGGCCCTTCTGATAGCAATGGCATTAGATGCAGCCGAGGAAGCACAATCAGCCGCATCCAGAGATGCGTTAATCAGATAACTACCAGCCATAGCTACCTGAGAAGACATTTCAGCCAATTCAGCTGACACATTACCTTCCTGAAGAGCCTTTGATAACGAGTCAGACCAAGATATCATAGCCCTGGCAACCCAGGTTGCCGCAAAAGAAGGAAAAAGTGCAGAGCTTGAGGCCTCAAAGACGGAACGAGCCAAGCTCTCTATTAGACGATCCGTAGGATCCTTAATCGAAGAGCCATTAGGGAGAGATAGTAACGTGTTAGAGGCTAAACGGGATACTGGAGGATCTACAGAAGGATTTTCTGCCCAATCACTACAAAATTTCGAAGCAAAGGGATACCTAGCCTTCAGAGCGCTTTGCCCTGAAAAGCGTTTGTCAGGGTGCTCCCTATTGCGTCGAATCAGATCCTCGAACTCAGGATGAGAGGAAAAAACCCTATGGGCCCGTTTAGACCGCTTAAATGAGACCTTATGATCAGAGGAAGAGATGAGCTCGTCTTCTATCCCCAAAGACTGATTGACAGCTTCAATTAGGCTGTCTACCGACTCCTGAAACCCAGGTTTATCAAAATTAAGAGACCCTTCTGACTCGTAGTCAGTCTCAACTTCACCGCTTTCTGCAGGGGAAGGAGAGCGAGATACAGAACTCCAGGATGCGGAAGCACCTGAGTGCTTGGGAGACGCTTTGCGAGTCCGCTTTCCATGCGTCTGCCGAGTGAGAGCGCGCCCCCTGCAGGCTGCAGACTCTTGAGACCCCAAGGCCCTTTCTGCGACAGGCGGATTACCGGTCCCGACCGCCGGGGTCTGCAGCGATTTGATCGCTTCAGTAAGGGCCGCCATGGATTGTGATAAGGACGTGACCCATTCCGGAGGAGCTACCACAGCATCTGGCTGAGGGACCGGCGCTGGAGAGACCACTGGAGGACTGGCAGGGGGGGGGGCTCCTGGACCTGTTCAGAGTCACAGGCCTCACAGAGGCGATTACTTTGGGCGTGTGGAAAAAGGGCATTACAAGATACACAACCGGTAAAAAGAACCGTGTGAGTCTTAACCTTTCTAGACATAATGATCCGCAATGCTATACCCAGGGCGAGAGACTGGAAAAAAAAAGGGAATGCTTCAGTCCAGCTGGAGAGAGAAGCACTTACCCCAGTCCTGTGTCCCCACGAATACAGAGGATCCTGACAGCACGAAGCTCGAAATGTGCTGTCTTATATGTCCCGCAGGCTATAGAGAGGGAGGGCCCGCCATCTAAGCCGCCGCCTAGAGCAGGCCTGAAGCCGCGGCCTCAATTTTCCCCCTCTGAGACCGGAGAAACCGGAACCGGACGTGACGCGCCGGAAGGGGCGGAGTCCCGCAGCGCGTCCTGCCGCCCGGAAGTCCCGGGCTCCAGGAACAGCCCCACGCCTGCAGCCTCCAGCGGAACAGCGGCGCCGATCTCCTCTACACCGCGGCGCCGCTCCGGAGCGCTGCGGCGCCGCCGACCGAACGCCGCTGATAACTAGCGCCGTGGCGCCGCCGACCGAACGCCGCGGCGCCGCTGATAACTAGCGCTGCGGCGCCGCCGACCGAACGCCGCGGCGCCGCAGATAACTCCCGCAGAGCCGCAGGCGCCTCAGCGCCGGATCACCGCCGATCCACAGAAAAAAGTGGACGCCAGCCAGAGCCGGACCACCGCACTCCAGCGCCACAGGTACACAGGAGCCCCCTCCCCCCCACACCACACTCAGCGCGGGGTGGAAAGAACGACGGTGCAGGCACCTAAAACTCCATTATCCAGGATAAGGAGAGGGACCGTCCTCTACCCCAGCTAACACCCCCGGCAGGGGTGTAGACATCAGGGGGAACATACGGACATCCAGGAGCACCTGTACAGCCTGGGGTCTAGATACCTCAGGGTGGTCAGGGCCAAGTCCAGAGAAAGATCCCACGTAGCGGGGAAGGATACGTGGAGCAATATCACACGTGCTTGCCCGTTGATGATTTGGGGAGATCGGACCCTCAAAAAGGTCCGTCGCCCCCTCAATCCAAGAGTTGAAAGTCGGGTCCAAAAAAACCAGGACCCAGAGATGTGCCTCCTTGAGACACTAAGCATAAACTGGAGTCTCTGGCAGCCAGTGTCAGGGTGTATACGATGTAGGAGGAGCTAACCTTTTTTTTTTTTTAAGTTTACTTAGTGTCAGCCTCCTGGCGGCAGAAGCATACACCCACAGTCCTGTGTCCCCCAATGAGGCGAAGGAGAAAAAAAGCACAAAAATGAAAGATGGATGCGTTCTTAAGATGTTAAAAAGAGGGGACTTAATGCAGCCTATTTTTCAGCTTGTATAATATACGGTAAATGCATTGCTAGAAGCAGTCCATTTCTTTTGCAGCTTACAACCATTATTTGGAAATCAATACACAGTTTAAGGTTTTGTCATGCTTACACAGAAGAAATGATTTAGGATTCTAAAACTGGAGATCCACAATGTGATTGTGAAATTAACCCAAGTGTGTGACAAGGATAATTAGGTTATGTTGTGTGCCCTTAAATCTGTCCGCTCCAAAACAATACGGATTTGTATGCCCATTTGAAAGCTGCTCCCGACTGCCATCAACCCTTTCGGGGAGAGCTGACATCTGTTCATGCAGCACCTGTCACCTCAGATGACAGACCACTTCCGATAAGCTATTCTCCTGTGTCATTCATTACAAAAGATGACAAAGGAGGAACATACTACAAATAAAACTAAAAAGTGGACCAAAACCTAGGGTTTATTTCTACACAACCTATTTATGCCAGGTTTGCATTCTATGCCATGAAGTGAATGAAAACCTATGTGGCTTGGCAGCTAGACGGGTTGTATTCGTGACCTTGTAGGAAAGTAAACCCCAGGAGTGCCCGTCCGAAACACTACAGCAAGTACAATGGATGTAACATACGCAATATTCACATAAAAGGCAACTTCGCTCCAAAAATACCCATCTTTTATTGCAACCCCCTAGAGAGCGAGCAGATTTGTTGCATTTAAAGGGAATCTGTCAGCAGAATTTTGCTATGTTATCTGAGAGCAGCATGGTGTAGGGACAGAGACCGTGATTCCAGCAGTGTGTCGCTTACTCGTCTGCTGTCATTTTGATATAATCACTGTTTTCTTTGCGGCAGATCTAGCAGTGCTCAGAATGCTGAGCCCTGAATAACCCGTCCACACCACTGCATAGACAAAGCTGCCAATCAGAGGTAGAAGCAGGGTTATACAGCATGAGGACTAGGGGGCATAAGACACCTGTAGTGAATCTCCTGCTCATAAGTCACTGATTTTATTGATAATACCACATTGCTGGAATCATGGCCTCAGCCCCTATATCATGGAACTTTGACATGACATAAAAACCTGAGGACAGATTCCCTTTAAAGAACATTAAGGCTGGTTAGGATATGCCATAACTCTCCTAGGTAGGACAAGAGACAGCTGGTCTATGTAATGTGCCATTTAGCATTACAGGTAGTCTGTCCAGTTTTCATGATGAGGAGCTCGTACCAAGGACACATTCTCGTAACCGATTCCCTTTCTATAGTATTTGCTCCAATGTCAGTCATTTCAAGTAAATGTTAGGACAACCTTCAGAAAATCTGCAGGCAATGAGCATTTTGCTGCAATCCTGCCTGTACAGCTGGGAAACAAAATGTACTGTGAACAGCACATACACAAAAGGGGAAAATCAAAAAAGGGAAGAAATAGCAATTTTAGGTTTTTTTTTTAACCATATTCTGCATTGTAAAGCTTGTTTATTAGATTTTGTTATACACCATACTCATTGATATGTATTGCTTCTCTGTCATTGTCATGTATCTTACATCTTGTAAGTCACAAACTGAATTGCCCCATCAACAAAAACCTGATTGTATAGCAAAAGCCTTGTTTTGTAGCAGATCAGAATAGTGAAGGGCACCGAGATCCTCTTGCTAGAATGGGAAAGGCATCTTTCTTCCTCCAGGCCACTGTCAGATATAAGTGGAGCAGCCAAAGAGTATTGCACAAACCAAAAATTATTATGACAGATTTCCTCCACTGATGTTTGGCCAAAGGGGAGCATTTTACTGGAGGCATCTTATTGTCTGTGTACAAGGGCTGGGTAGGAGGAACGTGCAGATCGCTTCATAGGAAGACTAGCTTCTTCTGCGCTCAACATTGTTGCTAGAGAACTAAAATAATGAGTTGGGGAAAAAAAGCTTTGCTTGAGAAAGTCATGAAAAGCTTATGCAAGTGCTGAATAAATCCCCCCCGTCTGTATCCGGAGATCAGTGCCAATGGAGGCAATTGTTGGAATAAAAGTTTTTGACTAGCAAATGATCCAACACCACAAAAAAGAGATTAGACTGAGTAACACCACTTAATAGGCGATAAAGGGAATCTGTCAGCAGGTTTTTATTCCCTTCTCTGACAGCAGCACAGTTAGAAGAGAGATCCCGAAAGCTAACCCATCCCACCATAGCATTCTGTATACAATGTCTATTGACAGTGAGCTGCTTATCAGAGGGTGTGGTTGGTCCAGGGCACATGGGAGCTGTAGTCCGGGCTGTGATAATATCCTGCTGATTAAACATTAATTCTATGGGAACATCAGCACACAGCCTAATAAGTGACACATCACTGAAATCTGTGTCTCAGCCCCCACTTCATGCTGCCCTCAGATTCCATTGTAAGACTCTGCTGACAGATACCCCATGAAGACCACCAAACAGCTGCACAATCCCTGTCCAATTGGACAACGGACAATTTGGTGCTACCCTATGGCACCAAATGGTCCCCAATGGTATATGCAGTTACAGTCTGGGCCCACATAATTCTACCAGCATCTTAATACAGATCCATATAATCAAAACTAGAATAGAACGGTTTGCAGGAGGGACTAGATTGAGTTAAAGGGGCTGTCTAATTCAGTGATCCAGCCAGAATCAGCACTGTGCTTACAAAAATGCAAACTCATTGCCTAGGAAACTGGCCACCTCAGATAGACTTCAAAAGTGGCCGGTAACCTAGGCATTGTGCAGTTAACTACAAGTTTACAGTTTAGACAACCCCAAGTATGCTGAGAACACACTACGACAAAGCTTTACTTGGCCATCTAATTGATATTGTGTTGACAAGTAGTGATGTGACAATTCCATTTCAATTTTACATAGAGTCAGAATGACAATTACTTATCAAATGTAAGGTACAGTCCATCTACGATGGCGGTTATTCCGAAAGAGTCCAATGGCAACGACCCATCTTTCACGATAATGTGAATGGTGTGTCCAAAAAACGCTTGTTCATTTTACATGGACTATAGGATCACTGGACCCCTAGATGGATTCATTGGAGAGTGTAGTCTGTAAAAGGAGTTCACAAATGGGGGTTTCTGTTCTGGCACCTCGGGGGCTCTGCCAGTGTGACATGGCACCCTCAAACCATTCCAGTAAAATCTGAACTCCAATATGGCGCCTCTTCCCTTCTGAGATTTGCACCGGGCCTCAAAAGTAGTATTGTCCCACACATGGAGTATTGGCGTACTCAGGAGAAATCGCACAACAAATTGTATGGTGCAATATCTTATGCTACCCTTGTGAAAATAAAAAAAAATTGGGGCCAAAATAAAATATTTGTGGAGAAAAAAAAATTTGATTTTTTTTATTTTCACGGCTCAATGCTACAAACTTCTGTGAAGCACCTGGGGATTCAATGCGCTAGATAAGTCCCCCGAGGACTAGAAATTTCAGTGAATAAGGCGCTCACCACACGTCTACATAAGCTCCTTGAGGGGTCTAGCTTCCAATATGGGGTCACTTGTGGGGGATTTTTTACTGTTTAGGCACAACATGGGCTCTCCAAAAGGAACATGGCATCCGCTAATTGTTCCAGCAAATTTCGCATTCAAAAAGTCAAATGGCGCTCCTTCTCTTCCGAGATCTGCTGTGCGCCCAAACAGTGGTTTTACATCACAGTATTGGTATGGTCAGGAGAAATTGCACAACAAATTTTGGGTCCATTTTTCCTGTGACTCTTGAGAAAAACAAAAATTTTGATCTAAAGTAAATTTTTTGTGAAAAAAAAAAAAGTTAAAATGTTCATTTTTTTCTCATATTTCAAAAATGTTGTGTGACACACCTGAAGGGTTAATAAGCTTTTTGATTGTGGTTTTGAGCACCTTGAGGGGTGCAGTTTTTAGAAGGGTGTCACTTTGTTGGATCTATATGATAGAAAATACCCCAAAGTCTTTTCAAAATTGAACTGGTCCATAAAAAAAAAAAAATGGTTTTGTAAATTTTGTTGGAAAAATGAGAAATCATTTTTTTTATCAACTTTTAACCCTTATAACTTTCTAACCAAAAAAATAAAAGTTTAAAAAATTGCGCTGATGAGTAGACATGTGGGATATGTTATTCGTTCACTATTTTGTGTGACATACTTCTCTGATATAAGGGAATAAGAATTCAAAGTTTGAAAATGGCTAAATTTTCACTAAATTTCCATTTTTTCACAAATAAACTCAAGTCATATCAAAGAAATGTCATCACTGTCATGAAGTACAATATGTCACGAAAAAATCTCAATCAGTGGGATCCGTTGAAGTGTTCCAGAGTTCTTGCCTGAAAGGGACACTGATCAGAATTGTAAACATTCGCCCGGCCATTTACGTGCAAAGCACCTCGAGGCGCTAAGAACAGAATCCACATGAACGACAACTCGTGGCTGAGGTGTCCCTGACATGTTCCTACAACCAATTTCTGTAATGCTTTTCAAAGATAAAATTATTTATTTTTAAGCAGCATTATATATGACGGTGCACACAAAAGACCATTGTCAAAGGTGAACGGCATCATTCTGAAAGATTATTACACTGTGAAACAATTGTATCCTCGTGTGGGTGGACGGCCCGAATGAAATTGTAATAATGTGGAATTCTGATAAAATAGAAAGCTTTTAATTAGAATTTACTGAGTTTCTTTGTGCTGGCATATTAATTACGTACATTCCCTTTCTATTTTTTTTTTCTTTAAAAGGGGGGATCTTTTTATTCACTTATTAAATCCATGTATTTTGGGATTTATTAAAAATTAAAGATGTTGCTCAATTTGGCTTTTACAGGCTCTGTCCCTGCACATTCAACTCTAATGAAGACAGATAAACGTTAATTTCCCTGTGAGACCATCATAGCAGACTGAATGACGGATTCTCAGTTAACTCATTCCGCAGCCAGCATTAAATAGTACCACACAGACTACAGAAGATCAACTGCAAATTTTTTTTTTTAAGTAAATTCAATTACAAAAATGATTTTTTTGCTCCAATTACATGCATTTAAGCAGAAAAAGAAATTGTCCCTAAAGATGGAAAATTTCTTTAATTATATGTTAAAAAGAGTTGTCCTAAGAATAACAATCAGCAGCTCTTCAGAGGGTAGGCAATAAGTGCCTGATTGTTGGGGGTCTGACTGCTGGGACTCTAACAAGAACATAGCTCCGGAGTCACCCGTTTGACTAAAGCGGTTGTCCAGAATGCTTATTGCCTCTCCATTCAAAGTCTGTGGAACCGCCAGAGCTCGCAGGACGCTGTACTTCTATGCTTTAGTCAGTCCCTACAGTTTGCATGGCGCGACAGTGTGCAAGATCGACCAGTCACAGTCAAACAGGGAACGTTGGACCCCTGTTCTCTTGATGGGCAAAGGGCTTTTCAGTTACTTAGGCCCCTTTCACACATCAGTTTTTGGCCGTCAGTCACAATCCGTTGGCTCAACGGATCCGTCGCAGATTGTGAAAAACTGATGCGATGGATCCGTTTTTTTGGACGGATCCGACTAGCGGACCTGGCTAATTGGATCAGAGAATGCTCAAGTTAAAAAAAAAAAAAAAGAATCCGTTGCCGGATTCCGTCATTTGATGGATCCGGCGCCAAAGGCTTCCATTCTAGCAAACGATGGACAGCGACGGATCGGTCACTGTTCGTTTTTTGCGACAGACACAAAAAATGTTACTTTGTCCGTTGTCTCCGAACAAAAAATTTTTCCTCGGATCCGCAGAATGACAATAAACGTGAGGCCATCCGTCGCTAAAATTAGTCTATGAGAAAAAACGGATCTGGCAGCATCAGTCGCCAGATCAGTTTTTTTCAAAATTCGACGGATTGCGACTGATGGCAAAAAACTGATGTGTGAAAGGGGCCTTAGCCATGTAAGTGGTCACTCTTGGGCCAACCTCTTTTACAATTGTTGTAACTTCCTGAAATTACAAAAAACTTCCATGCATCCTTATGTTAACTGAACATCAGTACATTAGTCGCTATTCTTAAAGGGGAACTTTTTTCCTGGGAACTCTTCGCTGTTTGAAAAAGTATAGTAAACTCAATTCTTACCTCTTCTCCGGAAAGGTAATATGCGGATAAAAGGCCACCAACAAATCGAATGTTTACTTCAAAGACCGACACCTCAGCATTCTAGAGGAGTGAAAAATAAGGAATGTTACAAGAACCTATATGATTACAGATCTGCATCAAATCACTTGTCTCTAATTATTGAGAATTGGTGAACACCGCAAATATGAACAATTTGTTATTTACCTCACGCAAATTTAAAATGGCCACCACCATTTCATACACTGCAAAAGATTATAGCGGGCAGAGAAGGCTCACGTGACCACTTACATGGCAAGACTGGCTTCACTATAATATAGTATAGCACCGCCAATTAGCTGGGACTATCAAAGACTGTATAAAAACATCAGGAGGGTGGTAATGTCACGATGGGGGCTGGCATGCAGCGCTGTTGTTGCCTGCGATAATATAATGACTTTTGCATCAGGGACTCCTGTGCTTGACACCTTGCTCAGTCTCATTTGACCTTTGTTGTCTTCGACCTTGTGCCTTTGCTGCTTTCCTTTCATTGACATTGGCTTACTTTTTAGGAGGAGCCATGTTGGCGTTGATTATTTGCTTTTTAAAAGGGGTTTTCCCATGAACAAAAGTTCATTATAAAAATTGCCTGCGTCTGACCGTGTACCGAACATACCACAGATCCTGAGCAGGGGAGGAAGCAAAAGACAATACTGACATTACAGCAGGGGATTGCAGAGGATACATTTTGGGAGGTAAAATATTTTTAAAAAGGTCAGTGAAATATTTTATCTCTCAAAATGAATCCACTGTGATCCCCTGCTGTAAGGTCAGTATTATGTTTTGCTTCCTCCCCTGCCCAGGAGATGTGATGTGCTCCGTACACGGTCAGACACAGTCAATTTTTAAAATGAACTTTCGTTCGTGGGAAAACCTCTTTAATGTGACAGACTTCCTCTGCCTGTAGACAAGTCGCGCATCTGCCGCCGGGATCAGCCGAATGATTCACTGCACCTGTGAGTAATTCGCGCTGGCGCAGTAAATCAGACCGTCGCCATCTTTGTGCAGACAGATAGCGGCGGTCACATTAAAACTGCGCATGCACTCCTCCTGTACAAAGATAGCGGCAGTCAGTGAATCATTCGACTGATCCCGGCGGCGGCGTGTTCGCGATGATGTTCCGCTGGTGGTACCACGCAAGAGGCTGTGTTAGTGTGTCTGTGAATGTGAGTGTTTAAGTGTGTGAGTGTGTTGCATACGGCATATAGAGTGTGAGTGTGTGTTGCGTACGGCATATAGAGTGAGTGTGTGTGTGTGTGTGTGTGTGTGTGTGTGTGTGTGTGTGACACTGTGTTCTGCTGGGGGTACCGCGCAATAGGTTGGTACCAGCAGCAGTTTCCATTTTAAGACACCCATCACTTGGGTGTCCAAATATGGCGGTCGGTGAACTTCCTCCACGTGGAGTTCTGGGATACGGTGACATCTGGACAGAACAGGAAATGAATACATTACAGGGCAATTATATAAATAGATAAAGCCCAACTCTAACCCTAATGGAAATAAATACATTATTTTTATTTTATTATTTTTAGCTAAGGGGGTGATAAAGGGGGTTTGATTTGCTAGTTTTTAAATTTTTGATACTGTGATAGACCCTATGAACCAATAGGAACAATTTCCTATTGTCGATGGCTGACCGATCTTGGCGAGCACACTGCACATGCACCCGCCATTTTCTCGGGGGTGGGGGGTTGTGGTTATAGTCGGGCCCTATTTCTCTCTCCTCTGATGTGCGAGAAGGAGAGAGAAATTAAATGGAAAAATCAGACTCTTTTGCGGTCGCTGTTATACAGTTAATAACTGCGATCGCAACACTGGAGTCGGTAAAAACTGACCTGAATCATGTTCTCTATAGTCAGTTACCCCTGGTAGCCGAGACCCTGGAGAAATTCCGACGCACGGGGGTGTGGGGGCGCTATACCCTTATTCCTCAGCGTCGTTAAAAAGGCGCTGTGGCATGAGTACCCTTAACTGCCACCGTTAAAAGGCATATCGGCGGTCGTTAAGTGGTTAAGTTGTAAATTCTGGGGTCTTTTTTCACGATTTGCAGAAATTAAAAACATTTAGGCTGTGTGCACACTTTGCTGATTTTTTGCCTTTTTTCCCTCTATAAAAACGCTATAAAACCGCAAAAAAATCAGCATACATGCATCCCATCATTTAGAATGAATTCCGCAAATTTTGTGCACATGATGCGTTTTTTTCCACGAAAAAAACGCATCGCGGTAAAAAACAGCATGTTCATTAATTTTGCCTATTTTTTGCGGATTTCCCACTATAAAATGCATTGGGAAATGTCCAGAAAAATCCGCACAAAAAACACACCAAAAATGCGCAAAAAAACGCATGCAGATTTCCTACAGAAAATTTCAGGTTTTCTCAGGAAATTTCTGCAAGAAATCCTGAACGTGTGCACATAGCCTAAGCTAAATCGACATAATAATGTAAACAAATACTTTTCCCCTTCAGAAACAAATTGATAAAGAAATCTATGAAACACTTGAAACTTTTTAATGGAACATATCGAATCTTTTTTTTTTTTTCTGTTGACCTTTCAAAATGCCGTAAATATAAATTTCTTATATTTTAAGATGTGCGCTTGTTAAAATGATGAAATTTGTGTGGGGTATCTAATATCTGCCCCTCAAAAAGCACTTGAGAACTTAAATCGACCAGGAAAAAAAAAAGATTATTGAATGGCCCATGAGAAAATTAACAGCACATAGATGGCATCCGAGCGGCATTTTTCACGTTTTCATGGACCATTAGACTTGCTTTGGCAAGTTTGATCCAACTCTTGGATTAACATTGGACATTTGTCTATGATTTTGTGAGGAAATTTTGGCAACTTACCGTATATACTCGAGTATAAGCCGAGATTTTCAGCCCAAATTTTTGGGCTGAAAGTGCCCCTCTCGGCTTATACTCGAGTCACTGTAGCGGTGGGGTCGGCGGGTGAGGGGGAGAGGGCGCTGAGGTATACTTACCTAGTCCCAGCGATCCTGACGCTCCCCCTGCCGTCCCACGGTGTTCTGTGCTGCAGCTTCTTCCCCTCTTCAGCAGTCACGTGGGACCGCTCATTACAGAAATGAATAGGCGGCTCCACCTCCCATAGGGGTGGAGCCGCCTATTCATTTCTCTAATCAGCGGTAACGGTGACCGCTGACAGGAAGAGGCTGCAGCACAGAAGACGGGGAGGAAGGCGGGGAGCGCCAGGATCGCTAGGACTAGGTAAGTATGGCATATTTACCTGTCCACGTTCCAGCCGCCGGGCGCCGCTCCATCTTCCTGGCGCCTCTGCGCTCTGACTGTTCAGGCAGAGGGCGCGATGACGCATATAGTGTGCGCGGCGCCCTCTGCCTGATCAGTCAGAGCAGAGACGCCGGGAAGATGGAGGCGCCGGGACCCGACGCCGGGAGCTGCAATCAAGAAAGGTGAGTATGTGTTTTTATTGTTTTTTTTTATTGCAGCAGCAGCAGCACAGATTTATGTGCAGCATCTATGGCGCAGTATGAACGGTGCAGAGCACTATATGGGGCATCTGTGCAGCATCTATGGGGCAATATGAACGGCGCAGAGCACTGTATGGGGCATCTGTGCAGCATCTATGGGGCAATATGAACGGCGCAGAGCACTGTATGGGGCATCTGTGCAGCATCTATGGGGCAATATGAACGGCACACAGCACTATATGGGGCATCTGTGCAGCATCTATGGGGCAATATGAACGGTGCAGAGCACTGTATGGGGCATCTGTGCAGCATCTATGGGGAATTGCTTGCCTGAGGAGGTGGTGATGGCGAACTCAGTCGAGGGGTTCAAGAGAGGCCTGGATGTCTTCCTGGAGCAGAACAATATTGTATCATACAATTATTAGGTTCTGTAGAAGGACGTAGATCTGGGGATTTATTATGATGGAATATAGGCTGAACTGGATGGACAAATGTCTTTTTTCGGCCTTACTATGTTACTATGTTACTATGTAATATGAACGGTGCAGAGCACTATATGGGGCATCTGTGCAGCATCTATGGGGCAATATGAACGGCGCAGAGCACTGTATGGGGCATCTGTGCAGCATCTATGGGGCAATATGAACGGCGCAGAGCACTGTATGGGGCATCTGTGCAGCATCTATGGGGCAATATGAACGGCACACAGCACTATATGGGGCATCTGTGCAGCATCTATGGGGCAATATGAACGGTGCAGAGCACTGTATGGGGCATCTGTGCAGCATCTATGGGGAATTGCTTGCCTGAGGAGGTGGTGATGGCGAACTCAGTCGAGGGGTTCAAGAGAGGCCTGGATGTCTTCCTGGAGCAGAACAATATTGTATCATACAATTATTAGGTTCTGTAGAAGGACGTAGATCTGGGGATTTATTATGATGGAATATAGGCTGAACTGGATGGACAAATGTCTTTTTTCGGCCTTACTATGTTACTATGTTACTATGTAATATGAACGGTGCAGAGCACTATATGGGGCATCTGTGCAGCATCTATGGGGCAATATGAACGGCGCAGAGCACTGTATGGGGCATCTGTGCAGCATCTATGGGGCAATATGAACGGCACACAGCACTATATGGGGCATCTGTGCAGCATCTATGGGGCAATATGAACGGTGCAGAGCACTGTATGGGGCATCTGTGCAGCATCTATGGGGCAATATGAACGGCACACAGCACTATATGGGGCATCTGTGCAGCATCTATGGGGCAATATGAACGGTGCAGAGCACTGTATGGGGCATCTGTGCAGCATCTATGGGGCAATATGAACGGTGCAGAGCACTGTATGGGGCATCTGTGCAGCATCTATGGGGCAATATGAACGGTGCAGAGCACTGTATGGGGCATCTGTGCAGCATCTATGGGGCAATATGAACGGTGCAGAGCACTGTATGGGGCATCTGTGCAGCATCTATGGGGCAATATGAACGGTGCAGAGCACTGTATGGGGCATCTGTGCAGCATCTATGGGGCAATATGAACGGTGCAGAGCACTGTATGGGGCATCTGTGCAGCATCTATGGGGCAATATGAACGGTGCAGAGCACTGTATGGGGCACAGATATTGGGCAAAAATGAACGGTGCAGAGCATATATGGGGCACAGATATGGGGCAATATGAACGGTGCAGAGCACTATATGGCACAGCTATGGGGAAATAATGATCTATTTTTATTTTTGAAATTCACCGGTAAATGCTGCATTTCCACCCTAGGCTTATACTCGAGTCAATAAGTTTTCCCAGTTTTTTGTGGCAAAATTAGGGGGGGGTCGGCTTATACTCGAGTATATACGTACTATAATTCCGAAAGCGGTTGTTCTTAAAATTGGAGATAATTTAGGAGGATAATCCACACACAGAGTTAATTGAAATCTATTGAAGATTAAATACAGAATACAAAGCTTTGGCGCACTTCTATAGCCTTAAAATGGACACTGAATTTTTTTTTTTTTTTTTAAGAAATAAAAAGATGATAACTGTGCAATTAACTATCACTTAACAAATCTTACAGTGAAATGGAAAAAACTGAAATACAATTATGGTACCTAGAAGAGACAAGTTTGATTCTGGTACAACTGGGTGGCATGATAATGAAAATATACCGTACTTTGAATTCCCAAACATGAAATATTAATGGGCTCAAATTAAAATATGCACATATCAATTTACACTGGATTTCCATACAAAACCTCTTTTGAAAGCAAATTATATTTAAATAAGAAGAAAGCTACATTGTAAAACAAGACTAAGAGATAAAGGAACAAACAGAACGCAGTCAGGCTTGAAGAATGGGCAAGGTTCCGAAATAATAAGAACACATGTAACCTAGAACAATGAATTTATAAACCTAACTGGGTGCCCAGTAGAGTTGAGCAAATATATTCGGATTCGAACGCCGAATATGAGTTTGCCATATCTGTGCCATGTTGCTACCCTATTCATGCCGAATTTATGTTTGGTGATCGGTTCCGAAAATATTCGGTCATTTCTGCTCCCATTGACTAATGACGTTCAGCGAATATTGCAAAAACAATATCCCCCGCCAATCGCAATCAGAACAAAATTTTGAAAAATTCGCTCAACTCTAGGGGCCAGCTGATTGCTGTTTGGTCACAACAATGGCTAGTTGCATTTCAAATTTTGTCATGCACAAGCTTAACCCCTCCCCTTGTTTCATCGCTGGAACCCGCACCTTTTCCGGCACATGACAGCCGATCTGATCAGCCGACATGTGTCCGGCACAGCTGCAGGTGGGGAAATCGCAATTCACCCGCAGCTGTTCACATGTTAAAAGCCGCTGTCAAACGCAGGAAGCGCGTCATTACCTCCTCCCATCGGCACCCATATCACATGACCACAGGTTGCCATGACAACCCGGGGTCAGCAGGAGACCCCTATGGTTGTCATTGCTGGATCGCTATGAGCACCACCTGGTGGTTGGCCCTCACAGCAAGTGAGCTACATAGAGCAGGGCTGCAACCTTGTTCTACGTAGCAGAGGCGATCGGACAACTGCAGCTTCTAGTCTCCCATGGACACTATTGAAGCTAGTAAAAAGTAAAAAAAAAGTTTTTATAAATATTTAAAAAAAATAAATGTATAAAAAGTTCAAATCACCTTTCCCCCCCCCCCCTTAAATAAAAAAAGAACCTAGACATATTTGGTGTCTATGAACGCGTAATGACCTGCAGAATCATAATGACAGGTCAGTTTTAGCATTTAGTGAACCTAGCAAAAAAAACAAGCAAAAAACAACTGTGGGATTGCACTTTTTTGCAATTTCACCAGACTTGGAATCCATTTTCTATTACACAACATGATAAAACCAATGGTGTCATTCAAATGCACAACTTGTCCTGCAAAAAACAAGCCCTCACATGGCCATTTTGTCGTTAAGGGGTTAAAGTGGCTGTCCAATACAATCTCTGCACTTAAAGAAGCACTCACTATATTATTAAGTAAATGTTTGCCTATGTAGATGTAATGTAGCGTGGGTGTATTAATATACTCACCTACCGCTGCTTTCTCCGGTCTCCATCACCACAATGCTTGTTCTATGCTCTATGTGAGCCAGAAATTGATTTTACTATGAAAGCCTCATTCTGATGCTTCATAGACTTACATTGTGAAATACTTTTCGGGACACGCTGCGATCTGGGTGGCCCGGCCAGTCTGCTGAGCGGTGACGTCCCAGAGAAGAAGAGAACGGCGCTGGACACCGGAGAAAGCAGTGGTAGGCGAGTACATTACATGCATGTATACATATATTTATGAATCATAAAAAAAAAAAAAATAGTGATAATGTGTCATTCCTTCTTGGCTCCATAGAAAACAAAAACAATTTTTACTTGGTCCCGCAGAGGCCCGGTTCCCGCAATGTCGGCATTGCTATTCCTGGTGGGGGACGTGACATTGTTTGGTCATGTGACAGTGACTGCTGATCGGCTTCAGTCTTCACCATGTCATCACAGCAGTCGTCCACTCTGACGGAATATTGAGGAGTAACAGATGAACAACATGACAGCATGGCAGGATACCACAACAGTAATGAATCCAACCAAGCACCGCCCATGCCATTCAGTTTGGACGGAACTATACCAATATAGGGATGAATCATTAGCAGCCGGAACACCGTTGTGCCATGCTACGGAGGACTTCAGCAAGCCAGTAGCATTCTCCCACAGATGGCAGCACAGCAATCCATACCCATGCGCACAAGCCCTTAATCCCAGTATTACAGAGTCAAAAGAAGAGAAAAACTTCTTGAAACTTTCTGTGAAAAGATCAATCATACAATAAACTTTTCTTTTAAAGAGGAAAACTGTCGCTGGGAAGCTTTGATTTTGAAACTCAATGATATATGTAAAGTGTTTATTCTGCGGAATGTGAATTCTAAGCTGTGAGCTATTCAGGTGCCACAAGCGCTGCACCAATCCCTCTGGTACAGCTTCAAAGGGTTCCCTTACTTTACTCACCTAGTCATTAGGGGATATTAAAATGTAACCTAGATGAACAACGGGGGAATCGCAATCAAGCTTTGGAATAGCACTGAAGAATCAGGCACATTTCAATGTAAAGTAACTTGCTGAACGCTAAAGTCTCACTCATGTACTACTTCACACAGCTATAAGATCTGCTGACACTACGGCCATGGCTTAGGTTAGAAAGTCATGGCCACTGAACATGGATCCATTTTACCACAAACCTTAAAGTATTATTAATGGACCTGATCATTTACACAAACTCCATGAAGGTTACAATATTTAATACTGTAATAGAGCTGAACCTCTTGAAGACCCGCTCATTTTTGGTGTTTGTATTTTGTCTTTTCCTTAACATTTGCAAAGGGCCATAACTTTTCTTTATCTTTACATCATATGAGGGCATGTTTTTTTTTTTCTACACAAGTTATAATCTTGAATGACACCATTCATTTTAAAGGGAATCTGTCACCCCATTTTTCACCTATAAGCTAAGGCCATCAGGGGCTTATCTATTGCATTCTGTAATGCTGCATATAAGTCTTGATGTATCCTGCAAGATAAGAAAAACAAGTTAGAATATACTCACCCAGGGGCGGTCCCGATGGACGTTGTGGTTCGCGTCCAGCGCCTCCTATCTTCATACGATGACGTCCTCTTTGCTTCCTGTCGAGGCTCCGGCGCAGGCGTACTTTATCTGGCCTGTTGAGGGCAGAGCAAAGTACTGCAGTGCGCAGGCGCCGGACCTCTCTGACCTTTCCGGAGCCTGCGCACTGCAGTACTTTGCTCTGCCCTCAACAGGCAAAGGAGCAAAGAAGAGGACGTCATGGAATGAAGATGGGAGGCCCCAGACCCGGACTGCGACTCCCATCAGACCGGACAGCACCGGGACCGCCCCTGGGTGAGTATATTCTAACTTGCTTTTCTTATCTTTCAGGTTACATCGGGGGCTTATCTACAGCATTACAGAATGCTGTAGATAAGCCCCTGATGCCGGTGGCGTTGGCTTATAGGCGAAAAATGGGGTGACAGATTCCCTTTAAAATGTAATGTACTTTGAAATGGGAATAAAAATCCAAGACAGGTAATCCAGGTAAGTAGGATTATGGCAATACAACTATGTCCAGATATTTTGCTATTTTAATGGGTATTCTCAAGTTGTCTCTTAAGCAACTCAGAGCAATGCAGTTTGCTTAACTTCCTTACTGCCTTGGTTTCTGGCAGGGAGGGTTCTCTTCCATGAGTGACATTTCTGGTGATTAGTAAGACACTAGTATTAGTAAAAATATAAAGCTCAGCACAACTGTGGCTGTAACACATTCAACAATCGGTATTTCCAAAGTGTGCTCTGGTCTTAAATATGGAGAACAGGGCATTTGAACAAGCACATAGCTCCTGACAGCTGGAGTCAAGACTTGCTCTGAAAGCTGCTGGGCTGGTGATTTATAACTGCATCTCTTCAGAAGATGAAAGGAGGGAGGTTACCTGATAAGTGTTATATAGCTATCAATGGACTAGATTGTGGCCCGATTCTAACGCATCGGGTATTCTAGAATATGCATGTCCCCGTAGTATATGGACAATGATGATTCCAGAATTCGCGGCAGACTGTGCCCGTCGCTGATTGGTCGAGGCAACCTTTAGGACATCGTCGCCATGGCAACCATTATGACATCTACGTCGATACTGTGCCCGTTGCAATCAGACGCGGGATATCTACGTCCTTTATGACATCATCGTCGCTGTGCTCGTCGCTGATTGGTCGAGGCCGCCAGGCCTCGACCAATCAGAGAGGCGGGATTTCCAGGACAGACAGACAGACAGAAAGACAGACAGACGGAAAAACCCTTAGACAATTATATATATAGATGGGAGAAAGGTGACTGGCATGCCAACCTCTTCACGACATCCGCCGTACATGTATGGCGCAAGTCAGAAGCCGGTGTTTCGAGCGGGCTCAATGGGTGAGCCCGGCCCCATACCCTGCATATGTGTGTGGCTGGGTCTTAAAGTCAGGACCTGCCTCGCGGTGGGAACAAAGCTTCGACTGATTGTCAACCTTTTAATTGCAGGTCAAACGGATGGCAGCATTTAACATGCACTGACATGGTGGCATGCACCAGTGACATGATCACGTATCGCCAATGGGTTGCTATGACAGCATGGAGCTTGTTGATGGCTTCCGTGCTTGTCATTATGGATCTCCTTTGAAACCCAGTCTGTGGCCAACTTTCAAAAGAGTATACTTTGCTACTGCTGTATATAGCATAAGCAATCAGACAATCGTTGTTTAAAAAAAAAATAAAGTTTTAAAAATATTAAATTAAAAAAAAGAAAAACTAAAAAAACTAATCAAAATATGAAAATAATTACCTGATCGGTAAAAGTAAAAAAAAATTCACGCCACCAAAATTAAGGGTTTTTCTTGGTAGCTACAATACCACAAAAAATATAATAAGTGATGATATCTATCTTAAAATGGTATCAATAAAAACTTAATTTCGCCTCGCAAAAATAAGCCATTATACAGCTCTATCGACCAAAAAAATGAAAACATTACAGGTCACAAAAAATGGGGACAACCTCCAAAATTTTTTGCAAACATCTGAATTTTTTTTAACCACTAAAAGAATAAAAACTGGAAATGTTTTGTATCACCAAAATCATAATGATGAGCAGATTCATAGTGTGATATCATTTTTCCCCAAAATTTAACTGTAAAAACTAACAAAAAAGGTCATTATTTTTCATAGTATCTCCCTACTTCGATTTTTTTTTCAGTTTCCAATAGACTGTGGTAAAATTAATTGTGTAATTCAAAAATACAACTGGTCCCGCAAAAAACAAGCCCTCGTGTCTATGTGGACAGAAAAAAAAAAAAAAAAAGTTACGGCTCTGGGAAGGAGGAAAAGATGAAAATGCAAAAATGCAAGTTAGGCTGTGTGCACACGTTGCTGATTTTTCGCATTTTTTTGCGATAAAAACGCTATAAAACCGGAAAAAAAACAGCCTACAATATGCATCCCATCATTTTGAATGAATTCTGTTTTCATGTTTCATGTTCATGAATTCATGTTTTGTGCACATGATGCGTTTTTTTTCCGCGAAAAAAACACATCGCGGTAAAAAAAACGCAGCATGTTCATTAATTTTGTGGGGGTTTTTTTGCGGATTTCCCACTATAAAATGCATTGGGAAATGTCCGGAAAAAAGCGCATCAAAAACGCAGCAAAAACGCATGCAGATTTCTTGCAGAACATTTCAGGTTTTTCTCAGGAATTTTCTGCAAGAAATCCTGAACGTGTGCACATAGCCTTAGTCGCGTTGTGAAGGGGAATACATATTATGTTTTGATCACGTTTATTATATTTTTTCACGATTGTTATAAAAAAAATGGCAATTTGGGAGTTTGTTTTTCTTGTACTGGAAATGTAAAGGAAAAAATTCCTTAAGGAACAGTGGCACCCTAGCATGTCACACTAAAAAGGAGTGGTGATGGGGGAATGGAAAGGGGGGGGGGGGGGGAGGGGTTGGTTTTAGGGAGAAAATGGAGGCACAAATTGAAAATAATATTTAAAGGGAATCTGTCAGTAGGTTTTTGCTATGTAATCGGAGAGCATCATGGCATCATTCCAGTGATGTATCTTACTGGATTGTTTGGGGTAGTTTTAATAGAATCCCAGCTTTCTCCACTTTAGATGTAGCAGTGCTATAAATACAGAACTGTTTATAATCCCAACCACACTTTTAATTGGTAGTATAACTGTAGGTTATACAGATTAGCTGGACTGCCTCACATGTGACACCTACAATGATAATCTCCTGCTAATAAAACAGTGATTGTATTGACACTACAGCAAGCTGCTGATCAAGGGACAGCGCTAGAATCAGGCTGTCTGCACCTACATTATGCTGCGCTCAGACTAAATCGCAAAAACTGCTCAACACTTCCCTTTAACTTCTTTTAGACCTAAACCTTGGAGAAGTAATCTATTCTTTGTCTAAAATTGGTGGACAATAAGCCCACAGTATGTGAACCACAAAAAAACTCAGTAAAATGAACTCCTGGTAAATGTAGAAGACTAGGAGTCTAATAACTGGCGGTGATCTATGACCAGCCTTCAGAGTATTGGGATCTGGAACGGACAGTAAAATGAAAGTATAATGATATTTTCCCATACCTTCTAGTCTGACAACACGGAACATTTGGAAAATACACGAGTGTAGGAGAAGCTACAGCTTGCATACTGGGAAATACTTTTCCCCCCAAGTGAAATGTAGACTCATTTTCACACCAGCAGAAATTTCACGGTTGATTTACAAAGCTGCTGGAAGGTATTAAACAATGACAAAAAACATTAAAATCATAGGAAAATTCACCAATGACCGAGGACTAAATTAATTCACATTACCCTGCTTACTGTACCAACACTTTAGGGCACTTCTGATTTTAAGAAGGCTTCATACACTCCAGGGGGAGATTTATAACTCTTGGCAACTTCATATGTGCAAACTATTAAACACAGACTAATTGCTCAATAGAGGCAGTCAGTGGCTGGCCGCTCGCTCCGGTATGAAGGCAGGCGGCAGAGAGAAAGCGCTGCGTGCCCGGTCTGCGGGGAGTTCTACACATCATACAAGACTGCAGTCATTTAGCACCACAGCCAACAGAAGAAGAAGTGATCGGACCACATTCATGTACACAGTCTAAAAGCGGACGCAGAGATTTGATTTTAGAAGTGTACCCCACAACGTTCAGAATCACATAGGCACACCACTAACTAATGCACAAGAATGTGCCGCAAACAGTGTGTTACGGCCCGGCACCACTTTATTCAGGCCCCCTCCACAGCTCATTTGTTTTTTAATTTTGCTTCTATCAAGAGCAGACAGAATAAAGAGAAAGCAGTGAGAGAAAAGAGAAGCCGCTGCACGCGGGTCCGCCAGCTTCTGCCTCCGCTAATTGATGACAAGCGTGAGCGAGAGATGCACACAGAATACAATGCACACACGTGACAGCTGCTGTAATAGGAGGCAGCGCTGGCATTACAAGAGCTTGCCCTTCAAATACAAAATGCCAAGTATAGGGTTCAATGGAACATATAATGGATCGACAAATCCTGATCAAAATAAACGGTTTTCTGCTTATTTGTTCCCGTTATGATACAAAAGCAATGCCATCTGCAAATTAAAAGATCTGCGCAGATTCAATTATTTCCAGAGCAGGTAGACAAAACGCTTATTATAACTGATGATCATGAATGAAGAGAACAGGAGAAGACGACATTGGGAAAAAAGAACAGAAAAAGCAGCTTTTGCCCAGAAGAAAACTTATGGTAATTGGATCTTTCAGCTCATGTCAGTTATGGCGTAACTACTGGATATGTGATAAGGCTGCGTTCACACACAGATGTCAGAATCCCATTATCTGGCAGGGAAACCGCTGCATCACCTGCAAAACCCATAGGTCATTAAGGTGAAAAAGAGGTTTCCCTGCAGAAGGAAATGATTCTTCAGGGCAACAATGGAACGGCTGCAGCGGCACATGGCGGTTGTGGTTTTCAGTAGCAGCATGAGTCTAGGTAAATAATAGGTTTTTTTTCGACTATCAGTGTTTTTTCATCTTCTGTCCTGCATATCTGAAAACTTCACAAAGAAGGACCGCGATTACCTATATATTAGCTAATGCCAAACATGTCCCACTTTAAATTAAAGATAAAGTGTCCAATCCCTTTAAACACAGACTAAAATATCATACATTTAACTTTGGACCAAACATATGCAAAAGTGGACTAAATGGAAACAATTAAAGACGTGCGTTCAAACTCACCACATTGAAATCTAGGTTCTTCTCCACCCATTCTTTACCATCCTTGAACTCATCCTTCATTCCCATGATGAACAAAGTATCAAGAGAATCCACAATTGTTGCTCCTTGGATGTTACCTGAAAAAATTATATATTTTATAAATCAGGGGGGGAAAAAAGCACATTAAACATTTTTTAAGATATTTCACATTTCCTTCATCTAAAGTGATGATACAATAATATAATTCAGTAGCACCATCACTGTCACAGGAGGGGGTAGGCGTTTGGAAGTGGTCAAGGTTTTTTTCTCTTTAATTTTTTTTTAATTTTATTGTGTCTTCAGTTTCTTTTTTGTATCTTTTTTTCGGGGTGATAGTTGGTCCTTGAAGCCCTGAAGTCACAGCTGCCCAAATCTCGACGAGCCAGCGGAAGTGTGAGTCTCTAAATTGCAAATCTTGTGTATCTGAGGGAAGTGCAATATAGGTTATTACAGTTTTGTGTCTGTTGTTGGTTCAATAAAGTATTGCCACAGTTTTACCCTCACCCTGTGTTGTCTGAGTAGTAGTCTGCCCAAGGGAAAGTAGAGTGGACGTTCAGTAGGATGAGCCCTGGTCCGTGTGATCTTTTTAAAGACAGCCAGGCCAGCAGAGCACCCACTGACAACGGTGCCTCCACAAGACATATAAACTCTCGCCATAGATCCTACAGACCAAGCAGACCAAGGAGGTGGGACAATCAGATGTACTCAGGGTATATACAGTGGCTTGCTAAATTATTTACAACCCTTGGCATTTTCCATGATTTGCTACCTCACAATCTGGAATTTCACAGTTTGAGAGTTTGCATCAGTTCATATGAAGAAAATGCCTACAAATGTGAACATTTGGTTTCCTTTTTTGTGACGCAAAGAAAAAAATAGCACAAAATAACTGAAAACTTCAGTGTGCATAACTATTCCCCACCCTAAAGTCAGTACTTTTTAGAGCCTCCTTTTGCGTCAATTACAGCTGCAAGTCGATTTGGATAAGACAGAGCTTTCCACATCTTGCCACTGGGATTTTTACCCATTCCTCAAGGTTCCAGTTCCTTCAAGTTAGATGGTTTCCTATGGTGAATGGCAATCTTCAACTCTGACCACAGATTCTCAATTGGATTAAGGTCTGAGCTTTGACTAGGCCACTCCAAAACAACACGTTTCCTGATAAACCACTCTAGTGTTGCTTCAGTAGTATGCTTTGGGTCATTGTTTCTTTGGAAGATTAATCTCCATCCCAGTCTAAAATCACTGACAGACAAACCGGTTTTCCTCAAGAATACCCTGTATTTCGCACCATCAATCTTCTCCTCTACTCTGTTTGATTTCACTGTCCCTTCTCCCGAAAAAAACATCCCAACAGCATGATTCTGCCACCAACATGTTTCACTGTGGGGATGGTATTATTGGGGTGATAAGCTGTGTTGGTTTGACACCAAACATAGTGTTTACCTTGTTGGCCAAAAAGTTAAATTTTGGGCTCATTTGACCTCAGCACCTTCCTCCATACTTTTGGGGAGTCTCCCACATGCCACTTGGTAAACTCAAAATAAGCTCTACAATTTGTGGGTGTAACTAAAGGCTTTTTTTCTACCCACATTTCCATAAATGCCAACTCTATGGAGTATGCTTATTGTGGTAGTATGGACAGATACTCCAGTCTCTGCTTGGGAACTCTGCAGCTCCTTCAAGGTTACCTTTGGTCTCTGTGCAGCCTGTCTGATTAATGCTCGGGCTGAGTGTTTTGGTGGGCCGCCCTCTCTTGGCAAGTTTGTTGTGGTACCATGTTCTTTCCATTTGACGATAATAGATTTGATTGTGCTCTGGGGTATCAGATTTGGATCTTTATTTTTATTTTTTATTTTTTTTTATACCCTAACCCTGACTCTTACTTTCAACAACTTTGTCCTTGACTTGTGTGGAGATCTCCCTGGTCCTCATGGTGTTATAGCCTCTGTGGCCTTTCAGAGAAGGTGTGTATATACTGACTACGACCATGTGAGACTTGGCTTACACAGGTGGACTTCCTTTCAGTAAGCATGTAACTTATGAAGGCAACAACATGCACCAGAAATTTTTAGAGGCTTCATAGCAAAAGGGTGAATACATATACACGACAATTATTAGTTATTTGATCCCATAAATTTAATTTATGCCTACAGTATATTTTTCTCACGTCACGAACTCTGACTGTTTAGTGCTGTTGCATGACACAAATCGGATTACAAAAATATTTTAACACAGTTGTAATGTAACAAAATGGGTAAAAAGCCAAGGGGGTGAATATTATCTAAATGAATAAAACTAATATTTTTTCCTTCCAGTCTTCTACTTCAAGTTTTCACTTTACTGGAAAATCTTTTTTAACTTTAAAGTTGTAGTTGTACTGTCAAAGGTGGTGTGCCAAGAGAAAAAGCAGCCATACGCCTAAGTGAACGAGAGCTCTAGTCATTTTATTATTAATAATAAAGTTTTGAATGAACCTTAGATATCTAGCCTTTGCTAATAATATTGAATTGTTTGCAGATATGTATACCAAGCATACTAAGCAATAATTTATAGGTATTCCCCCACTGCCTAAGGTTATGTGCACACGTTCAGGTTTTTTCACATTTTTTTGCGATAAAAACGTGATAAAACCGCATTAGAAACTGCAGACATATGTATCCTATCATTTAGAATGCATTCTGCAATTTTTGTGCACATGATGCGTTTTTTTCCGCAAAAAAAAAGCATCGCGGTAAAAAAAGCAGCATGTTAATTAATTAAGCTTTTTTTTTTAGTTTTTCCCGCTATTCTATGCATTTGGAAAAAAAACGCAAGAAAGAACGCATCAAAAACGCGCAAAAAAAACGCATGCGGATTTCTGGCAGAAATGTCAGGTTTTTCTCAGGAAAATTTCTGCCAGAAATCCTGATGTGTTCACATAGCCTTAAAATAAAATTCTATGTGTACACAAAAGCATTCAATACATTATATTGATCTCTCTATGTAAGTACTCTTGGCTGTGGACTGACGGGATAATGTAATGAGCATATTTGTACGACTTCCTCTAATAATCAATTAAAGTAACAAGTGTCCGGATGTACGGATTATTCTACATTTTCTTTAAAAAGGAAAGAGCGCACTTATCCTAGGCCACCAAGGATATCCCCGGGGCATAAACCATGTTCTGATCCTTCCCAGGAGACGTATACAATACGACTAGAGAATGTGCATTGCTTAGGCAACGTTCACACTAGCGTTATGCTAGTGTGCGTCGGGTTAGCGTCGGGCGACGCAGCGGCGACGCACGCGTCATGCGCCCCTATATTTAACATGGGGGACGCATGCGTTTTTGTTTGTTGCGTTGTGCGACGCATGCGTCTTTTTTGCTGCAAGCGTCGGACCAAGAAAACGCAACAAGTTGCATTTTTCTTGCGTCCGATTTTCGGCAAAAAACGACGCATGCGTCGCAAAACGCAGCATTTTTGCGTGCGTTTTGCCGCGTTTTTGCGTGCGTTGCCGACGCAGCGGCGCACAACGCTAGTGTGAACGTAGCCTTATATTGTTACATGTGCTCATCTAGAAGACTTGTAAGTAGTTGAATCTAAGGGGACAAGGTAGAACTAGGTACATGACATCTTTATGCCATTTCAGAAGATATACATTTTATTTCCAGTACATTTACAGAATTCTTTCAAACCATTTCGGCTTTATAATAGTAACCATATAATGAATACTGCATTGGCAGAATACACAGAACTTATCAAACTATCAAAGCAATCCATATTGTGAAAGACTGGCAGAGAAAACCGGGAAGTCAGTGCCTGGCTGGAGAGTCAAAAGGGGTATGTGCGCTTTGTGATACTGAAATTTTCTCCCCTTGCAACCATTCAATTTAGCAGCAGGGCAGAAGCAGTATTAAAAGTGGTTATGTAAGAATAGGAAAAAAATTACAGCTTTCCTGCAGGAAAGAAAACAAAACACAATCTTATCAATCAGCTGTGTCTGGTATGACAGCTCATGATCAATTACTTGAAGAAAAACATCTGTGTATTTTTAATTAAAAGGGAATCTGTCACACCAGAAATGTAGTCAAATCTGTAGGTATCTGTTAAAGGGCAATAGAAACAAAACACACTTATATAAAGTAGTGTAGGGAAAGCTTAAAGGGTACAGCAGCATACTTCCGCACAGCCTTTCACTTCCTTGCCCGCTAGTTGAAAGTGGGCTGTCCCCATTGAGTGACAGTTGCGATTCAGTAGCTTTGTCCCACTTCTGAGCCTATGTTACTGTATTACGAACTATCTTGTCAGCGAGTCTCATCAAAAAGCTGTACATTATGTAAGATAAAAGCTCTGTTGGCAGAATGACAGCAGATTGAAAATTGCCTTATTTTCATGCTGATTTAACTATACCAATTTCATAACATGAGAATACCACTTTAAAGTATAACCTGTAATTTATTGGTCTAAATCTCATTATGATCATACGAGTCCAGCAAGTAGTACTTCTCAATGATCGAAATTATCAAACATGCAGAGATAAATAGCTGTCACTTAGTAGGCCACCCACTATTTTCATAAGAAAAGAATGCGAAGAGACCCCCCTACATGAAGGCTCTGCTGATTGCTCATGCATTGCCCATGGGGAGAGCAGGAAAAGCTGTTGTCAGTCTTATCTGGCAGGGTACTGTCTGCATAACAGAAAGACAGGCCCAACCAAAAAAAAAAAAAAAAAAAATAAGAACTGCCCTATTCTCCCCTCCCAGAAGACCCTATAAAGAACTTAGATGGCTGTCTGATCCCACAGTCATCCAATGTGTAAGCTATTTAGACCACTAAACTACAAATAAGGTTGTGTAGCGACAGATTTTGTACCTCAGTCTGCTGTACAACATGCTCGTCCTGATCTATAAAGGACTGCCAGTACACGAGGCTTCATTTTCAACATGACGGGATTGGTTTATTACAACACTTGTAAAGGAACATTATGGAGGACAAGGTAAGCCTGAAGGGAAGAGAACTACTATACTACAGATTTTTTTCTCCGGCTAATAAAGAGCAGGAAAAGTTGTTATGTCATGAAGCTTTCAAATAGTTCCATCTACAAGGAAAACCTATTTAACAACATCGAGCATCCTATATATAAAAAAAACAAGACATTATGAGTCCCCAGATATGAAAGTTTAAGATTTGTTTAATTTGGAAATTCACAATCAAGAAATAGTAATGGCAGACACTAACAGCTATTTTTTTACAAATAAGGGCTGGACGATTTCCTCACTACACACAACATTGTGGGTTATAGATAATTTAATGACAAAAAATGTACAATTGGTGGAGAAAGGTTGAACTTGATGGACCTAGGTCTTTTTCAACCTATGTAACTATAGAAAGAGGTGGCATTATAGAAACATTAAGCTATGTTCACATGTGTTTTTCCTGTTTTTTTTTTTTTTTTTTCTTTTTTATTAAATGCAGGCAAAACCTGCTCCCTTGGCTGTAAAGAAGCTGCTTAGCCCTGATTTTTCTGCACCAAAAAAGCAACAATGCCCGATACCAGAGTTATTGCACTTACTCATTGATTCCCGTGGGTTAAAAAAAAATGCAGCAAAAACGCTGAAATTAGTGACATGCTGCAGTTTTCAAAAAACGCAGCAGTTTACCAATTTCAGATTTCTGAAATCTCATAGCGTCTTCTGGCCCTGTAAAATAATTTCGATGACAAAAAAAAAAAAAAGCAGAACAAAAAGGACTCCCAAAAAACGCAAAGTGTGAACATAACTACACTTGCACAGGGATAAGACCGTCAGCAACTGCTCCTGGCCTGAAAAGCTGCCTCTGTGCTCCCTCTTCTGTAAGCGTATGCTCTTCTGAATAAATTAACTTGAGGGGTGTCCCTATACATTAGGCAGGTCATTACAGATCCTTTTTAGGGATATGAAGAGTCATTTGATACCAAACAACCCCCCAAAATTCGTAATCCCTTTATCAATATGCCCTTGTTTAGAAGGAACACCAGTGCATAGAGTGGGAAAAATGTGCCCAACACTAGTCCCATCAGTGCCGACACCGTCAGCATGTTCTGCAGCTCTATTTCAATGGGCAATTTAAAAAAAAAATAGTTTAGAGAAAAATTATGAGTCTACTAAAAAAAACAGAAAAAAAACAAAACGAACAATAAAGAAAAATGCAGAAAATACATCTGTTGATAAAACCCAGGGAAACCCATAAAGTTTTCATAAGCAGCACTTTCCATTAGCCATTACACAACTCCTAAAAGCAGTGTGCTCCTATGAGAGCTATTTCAGATAGATTCGTGCTGAAAGAACAATTCTAATTCTGCATTTTCTCAAAACTAATATTTACAGTACACAGCTCTGAGCTCAGTGCTATATAAATGGTGGAAAAAAAGTACAATAACCAATAGTTAATGAAAGGTGCTGCAAAGGCGTGGGCGATGATTGGAGTCCTAAGGTGCAAGGTGTCACCCGAGGCAAAAGATGGGTCTGTGAAATCACTTAGGACCCCATTTCTAGTGATCGGTGGGGGTTATATCCCATAGTTGAGAAGCTCCAGCATGTGCACTAGTGCTGAGCCATTATACTCAATAAGAACATAGAACATGTGGTCCAGACAATGAGACATACTAATCTGAAGGCTATTTTCTGCACAACACAATACTTTCAGGGAATCCATCCATACATAATGTGCTGGCACACTGTAATTAATAAATAAATGAGTTTGCTACATATGAATCGTAAAATACTTCGTTAACATTTTTATTTCAATCAAAACTGTAAAAGCCATCCAGGAGAAGGTGTAAGTTTATCATGATAGCACTAACTCTAATGACGGACTCTCCATGTGCCCAGACTTCATGCGAACTGGGCAAGAGTTGGGGATCCAGGCTTGGCTCTTAATTAAAACTTTTGAGTGAAAGATGGTGGATTAGGGGGCACGGTTCAGGAGCAGGCCACGCACCCCAATGCACACCACACCCAAAAATAAATAAATCATAGAAAAAAAAAGTCTTGCACAATTACAGTGTTAAATTAATACACTGATCAAACATTACATAGGTTGACCCTGTTACACATGTCCTAACTCTTATTAACAATAAGACAAAATAAGAGACACCTGTGCTAAAAGCCTTTAGAAGGACAGACTATGGGAGGAAACAAAAGCTGCAAACAGGTAACATGCACACCCTGTTGAACGTGTGCAAACTTAAATAAGATACACAAGAAATCATAAATAGGTACAGTATATACCCTTTGAGCTAGTATGCCCTTCCCAGGAACACGTATAACCCACAAGTGTGTCAAATTGCAAAAAACTACTGTATGTATACATCAACAGCAAAATAGGTATATATGTAAGTGAACACCAATAAAAATAAAAAAAATGTATATCTGCACTGTACACTGAATATCAACCTAGGGTACCGCTATGGGCACCAGGTTTGCCCCAATTTAAGTCAATTTGTATATGGCTATATGGGAAAACCATACCATCATCGCTATTGGCAAAATGCAGTCGAACCTAGCCCTGTGTTGGCGGTTTATAGAACATCATCTTCATCTGGAAAGGCTGTGAAGAATCTCTCTTGCCCATTATTGACAAGATAAATTCAAATGAACTTTTTCTCAAATTTAACCTCACTTATAGCCAGTCTACTATTAATTTTCCTGATCTGAATATTTTTATACAGAATCATTCCATCTTCACCAAATGCTACCATAAACCTGTGGATTCAAATGGCTATATTCGGAATCCCTAACTGACTGCCCAAAATTAGTCTTTCGAAGGGCTAAAAATAGGAAACTTTATAGAACCTACAGTTAAGAACCCCAGTTAGTGGCACTGAAAAAGGAGGATCTCTTATTTGTAATCACCTTGGACTCAACAACTTGGGCACATTTTTTAATAGTGTTTGTTTTGTTTTAATTGGCTTTTGCTATGGTTGTAAACATGTCTCCAAAAGCTATAGAAAACCCTGCAATGAGATTAACAACTCCACCAGGACAGAGACTTCAAATTAGGGGCCATATTACCTGCCATACTAAAGGCATTAATTACGCCATCATTTGCCAGTGTGGGAAAATATATGTACCGGTATACCGTACAATAAGAAGGCTTCAAGAGCAGATAAGACAACGTGTACATCATCAACATCAAAAGGGGTTTTAATGGCCACCCCTCTCCCAACATTATCTTATTAAGCACCACTGTTCTTTTAGGGGACCAAAGTTCTTGGGTCTGGAGACTATAGTTAGGGATTGGAGCGGCGGCAACTTTATAGCACGTATGTCAAGGGCAGAATCCAAATGGATTTTTAATTTGAAATACTTTTACACCTAGTGTCCGCAACCAAGGCATAGAACTTTTAGCCTTTAATTAAACCTTTATGCAGCACTTGTAATGTGGTCAGTAGTTTTCAGAAACTCGTAAGGACAAGGACTAGGACTGGCGGATCGCACCGGCTTCCGTATTCCCAGAAAGGTTTAATTTAAGAGCTACAGGCCTCCATACACATTAAACCAATGTTGGTTGAAACCTCAGATACTGACTATTTCGGATGACAGTCTAATGTATGGGTACGCTGGTCAACTAATGGTTGGGGGAGATGTCGATCAGACATATCTGATTGTTATGCCAATCGCATTATTCTCCTGGAGATAAGACACCGGCCGACAAGTCAGCCGTCTGATTTCTCATCAGGACAATAGGCGCGCACGGCTGAACGAGAACTCTTGTATGAGAACTCTTGTATGAGAGAGTCGGCTGAGATGGCTGTCGGCCAAGCGATAGTTTGCCGGACAGCAATATAAATGTGTAGTATACTTAAGCCTACACATTAATGAAGCTTTTCCATCTCATTCCCAGTTCATATGGGGTCTGTTGGAGCACGTAATGAGGCAAATGATTAGCGATAGGGACCATTCATATGAAGTGTCATGAATGGATGACTATGTATTAATCAATAACAGTGTGCGAGTTCAAGCAGAGTTTGGTTTCGGTCAATTTGACAAAAAAAAAAAAAAGATTAAATGTGAACACAAACATCTCATTTCAAACTGTCATAAAAAGCATTACGATTTTTTGATATGTGAATTAATGCCAACAAATGGGACAATACAATTACTGAAGGCCACTTTACAAAAGGTTTCTCATAAGTTTATTCTATGCTTACACTGTCTTGGTCATTTAATACTAGGGCAAATTTTCTCAATCCCCAGAATTGACTTATAACCTAGCTCTACAGGCATTACAGTGGTTTAGCGAAGATACTGTATGTCAATGCACCGATAATAACATCATTGTCCTATAGCTAAGAAAACAAGGAGGAAGACATGCCAAACTGAACCAGGTTTCATTGTAGGGAGCATTGTTTTCTTGTCTTATTACTCCTTCATGACTCTTAACGCATTCCATCACATCTTTGACAATGCGCTTGAAGCATTTGTTCCACATTATTAGGCCGGCTTCACACTCAGCGTATGAAAATACGGTCCGTATATTACGGCCGTAATACGCTGAAATGTTCCGAAAATAGTGGTCCGTAGCTCCTCCGTAGGCAGGGTGTGTCAGCGTTTTTTGCGCATGGCATCCTCAGTATGTAATCCGTATGGCATCCGTAATGCGTGGTTTTCTCGCAGGCTTGCAAAACCAACATACCGCTACAGAAATGATCCATGTGTCCCAAAAAGAAAAAAATATATATATATACTGTATATATATATATACATATACATATACATATACATATACATATACATATACATATACATATATATATATATATATATATATATATATATATATATATATATATATATATATATATATATATATGTCATTAGACACATATGTATATATATTAATATTTTTTCCAGCGCTATACAGCTTGAAAGCCGGTAATTCAATTACCGGCTTTTTCTTTCTCCTTCCTAAAACCCGACATGATTTGAGACATGGTTTACATACAGTAAACCATGTCTTCTCTCCATTTTTTTTTGCAGATTTCACACTACTAATGTCAGTAGAGTGTATCTGCAAAATTTGGCCGTTCTAGCTCTTAAAATAAAGGGTTAAATGGCGGAAAAAATTGGCATGGGCTCCCGCGCAATTTTCTCCGCCAGAGTAGTAAAGCCAGTGACTGAGGGCAGATATTAATAGCCTGGAGAGGGTCCATGGTTATTGGCCCCCCCCCTGGCTACAAATATCTGCCCCCAGCCACCCCAGAAAAGGCATATCTGGAAGATGCGCCTATTCTGGCACTTGGCCACTCTCTTCCCATTCCCGTGTAGCGGTGGGATATGGGGTAATGAAGGGTTAATGCCACCTTGCTATTGTAAGGTGACATTAAGCCTAATTAATAATGGAGAGGCGTCAATTATGACACCTATCCATTATTAATCCAATTGTAGTAAAGGGTTAAATAAAACACAAACATTATTTAAAATTATTTTAAAGGGAACCTGTCACCCCTTTTTTTGAGATTGAGCTATAAATACTGTTAAATAGGGCCTGCGCTGTGTGTTCCTATAGTGTATGTAGTGTACCCCGATTCCCCATGTATGCTGAGAAATAACTTACCAAAGTCGCCGTTTTCGCCTGTCAATCAGGCTGGTCAGGTCGGGAGGGCGTGGTGACATCGGTGGTTCTTCCTCAGCTTTACGTTGGTGGCGTAGTGGCGTAGTGGTGAAGACACAGCGCGCGATCTGCGCTGTCATCCCTTGCATCGGTGGGGGCGGCCATCTTCCTGGGGCCGCGCGTGCGCAGATCGAGTGCTCTGCTGCACTGGGCTTCAGGAAAATGGCCGCGGGATGCCGCGCGTGCGCATTAGAGATCGCGGCGGCCATTTTCCCAAAGCCGAGATGCAAACTCGGCTTTGGGAAAATGGCCGCCGCGATCTCTAATGCGCACGCGCGGCATCCCGCGGCCATTTTCCTGAAGCCCCGTGCAGCAGAGCACTCGATCTGCGCACGCGCGGCCCCAGGAAGATGGCCGCCCCCACCGATGCAAGGGATGACAGCGCAGATCGCGCGCTGTGTCTTCACCACTACGCCACCAACGTAAAGCTGAGGAAGAACCAGCGATGTCACCACGCCCTCCCGACCTGACCAGCCTGATTGACAGGCGAAAACGGCGACTTTGGTAAGTTATTTCTCAGCATACATGGGGAATCGGGGTACACTACATACACTATAGGAACACACAGCGCAGGCCCTATTTAACAGTATTTATAGCTCAATCTCAAAAAACGGGGTGACAGGTTCCCTTTAATGAAATAAAAACAATGGTTGTTGGAGTATTTTATTCTACGCCCAATCCAGTCACTGAAGACCCTCGTTCTGTGAAAGAAAAAACATAATAAACCAACAATATACTTACCCTCCGCAGATCTGTAACGTCCAACGATGTAAATCCTTCTGAAGGGGTTAAAACATTTTGCAGCAAGGAGCTTTGCTAATGCAATGCTACTCCTCGCTGCAAAACCCCGGGGAATGAGTCTAAATATAGATCAATGAGCTATATTTAGCTTCATTTGCGGTGAGGCGCCCTCTGCTGGCTGTTCATAGATCGTGGGAACTTTCCTAGAAAGCCTGGGAGCTTTCAAGGCAGTCACTGGTGTACATCTGACCGCATGCAATGCCTATTGTGAACAAGATCAGGGCATGTGCCACAGATTCTTGCCGTCTTGACGGCAAGAATCCCCCAGGAATAAGCAACACGCGAAACGCGCGTCGGGGACCCACACCGCCTCACTAGGTCGTATACCCCTCTATACCTCTCATGTAGATTGATCTCATATGTGGTTGCTATTATCGCTGTATTGAAGATGTCTGCTCCGGCTCTGCTGACTGCATGCTATGCCTGTGTCTAACATATAACGGTTATACTGTGGCACATGCCCTGATCTTGTTCACAATAGGCATTGCATGCGGTCAGATGTACACCAGTGACTGCCACGCTATGAATAGATAAGAGATGTGTTACATTACTGTGCTTAGCTATGACTAGTAAATGAGCTGTGTCAGCCTATATATTGTTTGTTTTGGTATTATTCAGCAAGTAACTCTAGTATGCTGTCAGCACCACATCTGAAGTGCTCTTTGTGCCTGCTTTATGAATCTAATTATGTTTTGAAGTAAATTATACTTATGTGGTGTTTAGCCAAATGGGCGGGAACTTTGTAAGACAGTCAGGATATTAATAGGGGTGTGCTACCTAGGAAAGCGGTTGTATTGAGCAGCTGTATCTCCTATTTTTTTATATTTAAATTTCTGTGATCTACTTTTAAATTTTGTTTACAATAAAGTTTTGAAATTTTATTGGCTTGTGTTCCCAATTTTCCGGATTGGTTTATACTTTGATGTGGGAAGTGCCACTAATTTAAGCCATGCTCTGTGTATAGGTGAACATTAAGCCTTTAAAAACAGCCACTTGAGACTCAATCACCCAAAGGACACAGGCTCGCTGTCCCCAATAACTTATTATTTGATAGGCAAGGAATTTCTCAAGGGTCATTCTGTATTCAAGCAGTAATTGACTATTTGTAATCAAGCAGCTTATAGAAGGCAAGGCAGTGAGCCCCTCTCCTTGTTTGTCAGCTCTACTGTTCGGATACATCAAGTTGTTTGGCAGTAAAGGAGTCGGTGGAGTTATCAATTAAGGCAAAGATGCGTTGGGTAAGATCTGGATCAAAATTTGTATTCTCTGATCTCAGGTGCTACCGCAAAAGGATTTTTGGAGTGATACAGGGGAGAGTCAGGGGGTTATAATCCATTGATGGACTGCAGCACAGGCATTGATTAAGGTCATCGTTTTACTTGACACAGGACAAAACTGGTGACATGTTTAAGGCTGCTTTCACACATCAGGTTTTTGCCGTCAGGCTGAAGCCTGCAAATTTAAAAAATAAAAAAAAAAAAAAAAAAAAAAAAACACGGATTCAGCGAATGATGCCGCCGGATCCGTTTTTTCTCATAGACTTGTATTGGTGCCGGACTGCGCCGAATGGCCTCTCGTTTCGTCCATCTTTCACCGGCAAAAATTGTTTGTCCGGCGTCTGGAAAAAATGTACGAAGTTACTTTTTTAAAAGGCAATCTGTCAGCAGGATTTCACACCCCAACTATTTTTATGCACATGTAGCTTTTTGAAAAGACAAGTCTAGCAATGCTTTTAACTTGTGATGAGCGATAAGGTGTTATCTGAACACGCTCGGGTGTTATCCGAGTAGCTTTGGCGTGCTTGAATAATATGTTCGAGTTCCCGTGGCTGTTAGACAGCGGGGATTGCCTAACAAAAAGCTGTGAATCATGCAGCCGAGGAGACCTGAACATATTATTCGGGCACACCAAAGATACTAGGATAACATTATCTGAGCATGTTCGCTCATCACTACTTTTAACTAGACAGTTTCTGGGAGGCGTTGGGCAGGGAATAGATCTGGAGTGACGTACAAATAGCTCTACAGCCTTATTTGCATATCAATTCAAACACTGATTTCTCAGTAATGAATGAATGAATGAATGAATTGATGGGCCATGTAAAGTTATTTGTCAGTAAGAGCTAAATGCACATCTATAGTTATGGGGTTAAATCCCATTGACAGATTCCGTTTAAAAGAAAATCTGCTTTTAAGAAGAAAATGGGTGTTGCTGAAAGCGCTTGTTTCACAATCTTAGGCCGGCGTCACACTCGGCGTAAGACAATACGGTCCGTATTTTACGGCCGTAAAACGTTGAAAAGACCCCAAAATAGTGGTCCGCAGCTCCTCCGTAGGCAGGGTGTGTCAGCGTATTTTGCGCATGGCATTCTCCGTATGTAATCCGTATGGCATCCGTACTGCGGTTTTCTCGCAGGTTTGCAAAACCGACATACGGATATACAAGGGATCCATGTGCTCAAAAAATAATAAAAACTAACTAAATATATATATATATATATATATATATATATATATATATATATATATATATATATATATATATATATATATATATATATATATATATATATATATAACATTACACACATGATAGCCCACATATGTATGCACCTACATATTTAGGACCCTATACACCATATATACATGTAAGCATGTATATATACATATATACATATGCTACATGTATGCACATGTATATACCTACATCCATATAGGTGTACATATGTAGGACATACATAGCCCACATGATCACATGACCCGATGCATATATTATCCTGCTGTCACTGCTGTGGTCTGCGGTGAGGTGAGGGGTAGCAGACGCTGGACCAGGAAGAGAGGAGGGAGGGGGAGGGCCTCTCAGTCACAGTGAGTCACTGAAGGTTGCTCAGGACCTATGATGAGGTCATAGGAGGGGAGGAGTCAGGAGTCACATGATCAGGGGTCTCCGCGTATTGCAGAACTCTGCTGTGCTGTCATGGTGCTAGACGGTAAGCTTTTTTGTGGGGTCAGGAGTTGTTTACAGTGTGGATGTAGCAGAGCTGTGTGTGTGTACGAGGTGTACAGAGCGGAGCCATGTGGGTATGAGGTGTACAGAGTGGAGCCGTGTGTGTATGAAGTGTACGGAGCGGAGCCGTGTGTGTGTTTGAGGTGTACGGAGCGGAACCGTGTGTGTATGAGTTGTGCGGAGCAGAGCCGTGTATGCTAGGTGTACTGAGCGGAGCCGCGTGTGTAGGAGTAACTATGTGTAGCCATTATACTGTACGCAGTATCATGTAGGGCTATCATACAGTATGCAGCATAATGTGTGGCCATTATACAGTATGGAGCATCATGTGGGGCCATCATACAATATGTAGCATAATGTGTGGCCATTATACAGTATGGAGCATCATGTGGGGCCATGATACAGTATGGAGCATCATGTGTGGCCATTATACAGTATGGAGCATCATGTGTGGCCATTATGCAGTATGTAGTATCATGTTGGGCCATCATACAGTATGTAACATAATGTGCGGCCATTATACAGTATTGAGCATCATGTGGGGCCATCATACAGTATGGAGCATCATGTGTGGCCATTATATAGTACTAGATTGTGGCCCGATTCTAACGCATCGAGTATTCTAGAATATGCATGTCCCCGTAGTATATGGACAATGATGATTCCAGAATTCGCGGCAGACTGTGCCCGTCGCTGATTGGTCGAGGCAACCTTTATGACATCATCGTCGCCATGGCAACCATTAGGACATCATCGTCGCTGTGCCCGTTGCTTATTGGTCGAGGCCTGGCGGCCTCGACCAATCAGAGACGCGGGATTTCCAGGACAGACAGACAGAGACAGACGGAAAAACCCTTAGGCAATTATATATATACTAGATTGTGGCCCGATTCTAACGCATCGGGTATTCTAGAATATGCATGTCCCCGTAGTATATGGACAATGATGATTCCAGAATTCGCGGCAGACTGTGCCTGTCGCTGATTGGTCGAGGCAACCTTTATGACATCATCGTCGCCATGGCAACCATTATGACATCTACGTCGATACTGTGCCCGTCGCTGAATCAGAAACGTGAGATGTCTACGTCCTTTATGACATCATCGTCGCTGTGCCCGTCGCTGATTGGTTGAGGCAACCTTTATGACATCATCGTCGCCATGGCAACCATTATGACATAATTGTCCATACATGTCTCCATATACATGTCTATATATACACACACACATGTTTATGTGTATTGTGGCCCGATTCTAACGCATCGGGTATTCTAGAATATGCATGTCCCCGTAGTATATGGACAATGATGATTCCAGAATTCGCGGCAGACTGTGCCCGACGCTGATTGGTCGAGGCAACCTTTATGACATCGTCGCCATGGCAACCATTATGACATCTACGTCGATACTGTGCATTGTGTGTATTGCTTGTTCACAAGAGGGAACAAGCAATACGCGAAACGCGCGTCAGGGGGGTCAACTGGGCACCTCGGCACTTCACTTTTTCTCCACCATGGGTAAGATTACCTTATATTGCATTGAGTAATATTGCTCTTTTTTTCTCTGTATATGCCGGTCACTTTGACAAGCATTCAGGCACACAGATATATATGTACATCCAGTGATCCACATACACATTGTTGTTAGGTACTAACTGGAGGGTATATGACCTTTAGAGAGCAGTTTGCAGTATAGGTCTTGGAGTCAATACACATATATGCATTGATAGTGCTGAGGTTTTTATTATGTCCTTACTAGGTTGTTCGTCTTTTTCATTTATTTTTATGTATATTGGTTTATGTCGTTGAATTTGTCAATAAAGTTTATACTATTTTTTCATATTTCTATGTGTATGGAACTCCATTTTTTGTGTTTAATTATATAAGGAGTATACACTCATTAGTCCTTTATATACATGGGTTTATATATCAGGTCAATTAGACTGTAATTGGTTTTATAGAGCACCCATGTTTTTCTCTGAGAGTTGTTATATATTCATTACTTTAAATGAGCGGCCCCACGTGACCGCTCATACAGGTGCGGCCAGGACAGGAAGCAGCGCCAGCCAGCAAGGGAGCCGGGTGAGTATTTTAATAACAGCGGGGGGTTCGCACAGGGGGTGGGAGGGGTATGGGGACATGCATCTTTATTTTAAACACGATTATTCATATCTTCTCTACAGCAAATGCTGCTGCACGGAAGATATGAATAGCGGCTTCAGCACCAGATGCAGGGGACAGCGCTAAACTTTAGCGCTGTCTCCTGCACGGCGCGTGTGGTACCCAGTGGGCACACGTGTGCCACACTGATGTGCCACAGAAACGCACCGGCACACGGACACAGATAATTCCGGTACCGGAATTATCTGGACGTGTGAGACTGCCCTAAAGGGCTGTGGAATTAATTGCGCCATATAAGCTGATATAATAAAGCATGGGCATAAGGCTATATAGATCTATCGCAATACAGAAAACTACAATCCGGCGCCTACAAAAAAGTTAAAAAGAAAATAATTACTTTATTCCAACTTCATTACAAAACATTCTATAGATTGCGAAACGTGCTGGATTTCAAAGTACTCCAGTTTCTAAGCATTTAGACATTTATGGAACGGAGTTTCATTATTTGTTGGTGCTGGATTATATTTTTTGTTCAATGCATTGGCGTTTCCGTCCATCGTAGTATCTACATAATGTCAGCACCCGATTATATCCAGTTTGCATATGCAGGCCTTATGACAATATACAGGGTTAGTGAATGGTGTTCTAGCTACTGTAACTAGCGGTTTAGCGTATCCTCCATCGCTAAGTCTCATGCAAGGTGTATGAAGAGCACATGAACATGTCATGATTGAAAAACAAGTGCGAGAAATGTAATCACTGAGCGCGGTATTAATCGGATAAGCTGTGCACCTGCAAGTGGAAAACTTTACGAGGGTTTTCTTGCAGATTTTATAAAGCCTTCGAATGTGTCACGCTGGTAGAGCCAAGATGTGCTCCTTCTTTAAGGAAAACATGAAGTTGTTTTCCCAGTAAAGAACCTCAGGGCAAAGGAACGGTAAACATGAAGAGACATCTGCAAACAGTGATCACTTCCTGTTATGTCAATGATTCAGTGAGTGCTTCAGTAACATGACTTTCCAGAACACTGACGGATGAAAGTTCTCCATTGTGTGGTGGGAAAAGCCTTCATGAATCTGCAGAAACTCCAATACTCGCAGAAAGTAATTACACATTTTACAGACTTTTAAAGGTTACTGAGAGCGGAAACTCCGGATTTTTATTTGCTCTCCTGGTATGAAAATAAAAACTTGCAGACATAATATTTCATTACGTGGCGATATTAAAAGTATGAAAAATATCGTACTTTGCTGCCTTTTAGATCCAATCCTAATGTGCGTGTATGGAGGAGTGCTTGGGGGAACGGGCTTTATTTCTTGCTCTCCCACCTGAACTCGAGGCCTCTAATCACTCCATGACAAATGACATTTCAACTCCCATGTCTCATAATGGAAGACTAACAACGGTACTAAAGGGCATATTCGCTTATTAAACCTAGCTCTTATTTCTTCCGTTAAACTGGCGCTAGAGACCGGGGATTCGAGTTGGAGGACACGGAATTTTGACAGGATCTGCTGATAAGCGATTCTGCGGTGCGGAGATACCACCACGTGGCCTTGCTGCAACGTTTGCACGGTCTTTACAGTGCAGTGGTGTTTACTCTGCTAAATCAGTACCCAAAATCCGATCTGACTTCTAGGTCCCTAAAGGTACCGTCACACTAGACGATATCGCTAGCGATCCGTGACGTTGCAGCGTCCTCGCTAGCGATATCGTCCAGTGTGACAGGCAGCAGCGATCAGGCCCCTGCTGTGCTGTCGCTGGTCGGGGAAGAAAGTCCAGAACTTTATTTGGTCGCTGGACTCCCCCCAGACATCGCTGAATCGGCGTGTGTGACACCGATTCAGCGATGTCTTCGCTGGTAACCAGGATAAACATCGGGTAAAGTAAAAAAAACAAACACTACATACTTACCTACAGCCGTGCTCTGCACTCCTCCTGTACTGGCTGTGAACGTCGGTCAGCCGGAAAGCAGAGCGGTGACGTCACCGCTCTGCTTTCCGGCCGCTGTGCTCTCACAGACAGTACAGGAGGAGAGCAGAGCACAGCGCTGGAGGACAGACGGCTGTAGGTAAGTATGTAGTGTTTGTTTTTTTTACTTTTAGGATGGTAACCAGGGTAAACATCGGGTTACTAAGCGCGGCCCTGCGCTTAGTTACCCGATGTTTACCCTGGTTACCGGCATCGTTGGTCGCTGGAGAGCGGTCTGTGTGACAGCTCTCCAGCGACCAAACAGCGACGCTGCAGCGATCCGGATCGTTGTCGGTATCGCTGCAGCGTCGCTAAGTGTGACGGTACCTTTAGGCTATGTTCACACGTTGCTTTTTTAACCTTTTTTCTGCAGGCAAAACTGCATACAAAAGGCAGGTATTTCGGTGTTTTGGGGTTTTTTTTGTTTTGGGTTTTTTTTTTGTTTTGGGTTTTTTTTTGTTTTGGGTTTTTTTTGCTGCGTTATAGAAGTGTCATTTTATTACAGTACAGTTAACATGCTGTGGCTATAAAAACAGCAGTTTTCCAAGTCAGTCAGGAAAAAAAAAAAAAGTGTGCACGAGTTTCTGAAATCTCAGCTTTTGCTGGTACTGTAAAAAGCAGCTTTCAACTCGTATAAAAACAGCAGCGTGTGAACATAGTCTAAGGTTTATGTCAGTGGTATTTTTGAAAAACTACAGCCTGTGCTGTTCTTTATCACTAAATTATCAAACAGCAGATAAAGCCACACAAAAAAAAACAGCAAAACAAACATGTAAAACAAAAAACACTAAAAACACATTAGAGAAAAAAAAATATATAAGCCCAGTTAACAAGTTTGTTATGGAATTTTAGGCTTGTATGTATCATAATATGTAAAAATGGCGGTCACCACTGCTCATTCTGAAAATACTGCATTAACTTTCTAAAGTGGAATTTACTTACCAAATAAATTACTTGAATGCCCTTGTTTTTGGATAGGTTTCAGCTCATTTAATCCCCATGCATTTCGCTTATAATTATCCCAGGCAAATTTCATCATCTGTGTAGGAAAAAAGGGAAATGCGGTTAGTGTACGGTCAGTGTGTGGTCAGTGTACGGTCCACGTGTCCGTTATTACCATCAGTGTGTGGTCAGTGTACAGTCCACGTGGCCGTTATTACCATCAGTGTGTGGTCAGTGTACGGTCAGTGTGTCCGTTATTACCATCAGTGTGTGGTCAGTGTACGGTCCACGTGGCCGTTATTACCATCAGTGTGTGGTCAGTGTACGGTCCACGTGGCCGTTATTACCATCAGTGTGTGGTCAGTGTACGGTCCACGTGTCCGTTATTACCATCAGTGTGTGGTCAGTGTACGGTCCACGTGGCCGTTATTACCATCAGTGTGTGGTCAGTGTACGGTCCACGTGTCCGTTATTACCATCAGTGTGTGGTCAGTGTACGGTCCAAGTGTCCGTTATTACCATCAGTGTGTGGTCAGTGTACGGTCAGTGTGTCCGTTATTACCATCAGTGTGTGTGGTCAGTGTACGGTCCACGTGTCTGAGTGTCCATTTTTAACAAATGGATATTGGCAAAGCTTCTTCTACACTTTCCAATGTTCAATATGGACAGCACACCGATGCCATAAGTGTGCTGTACGTGTTTTTCATACATTCACTTATCATCCGCGATACCAGAGAAAAATAGACATCTCTAAGTTTTGCACAGACACATAGACCTTGAAAAACGAGACATATGAACAGTCCCAGATATTAGAATAGGTGCAAGTGGAATCTGGGAAAGAAAACCATACGACTCATACGTGTAACATGGACACCTGAACGAGGCCATATTAGTCCCCTGCAGATCTGTAAAGAGCCATTATACGGCGCTCAGTGGGCACTGTACGTCAGCAATGCTTCTAGGTATTATCACTGCTCTAAAAAGGCTTCAGGATTTTTTTCCAAGTGGCCAGTGAGATAAACAAAAAAAATCAATCTGTATTAAATTAGACGGGTACACATGTTCAATAAGGCCCGACCAGTCGGTGGCTTCCCTATTCCACCTCCATAGGATGCCGAGATGAAGGCTATATTTCCACATCTGGGTGCTGGCCATTATTTCCTCAGACACCACACTGACACAGACAGTTTCATCGATTCATACAGACATGGTGGATTTTGCTAGCCTTATACCATCACCCAGCATATGTGAGTTCACTTTATGACACCTTCACTATGTAAATGGAGGGGTCGAATGTAGGCCCTGTCCACTTAAGACAAACCATACCACTTCTGCCAAGGGGACACCCTTTTGTGGGGTCAGATGTTGTAAGTGGATGATGCATATTATGGTGCTAGTCATGGAAGACAGGCTTTGCAGGAAAATTACAACACTGTTCCTAGTGCATTTAGCTGGATAAACAAGCCCCAATATTCATTCAGAAACCCAACAGCCGTATATTACCCTTTGGGAATTGTACAGACTCGTGTCGGTTTGTTCTTATACCGTGTAAGAAAAATTTGAAATGTTCCAATCACTGGGAAAATAAAAATAAATGTGATTTTATTGAATTTATCGATCATTACTTCTGATAACTTGTGCTTTGTAACCGGTTTCTTTTGCCCACAAACCATAAACTATCAGATAAGGAACAACACCTGTCCCAAAAGACGCCTGTTAAATTGGTTATATCATATGTGGCCCTCCACTGATCTTATTCCATCCTACATTAACTGCTCCAGATCGCAGGATAACTAACATTAACTATTCATGAATCACCCTTTTTCATGGGGACTAAGGAAAAGCCAGCCATTCCCTTCCAATATTGTAGCAGTTTCCCAGCAACTCTTCCTAATCAATAACCTCATATATTTGCACGATCAGATTGTTCAAGCGTTCATGTGTTGTCTACATAATAATAATATAAGAATAAGGGAAGGTTTACACAGCACAATCAAAGAATACAAGTCAATAGAGAGTCAATTAGTGGCATAAATACCAAGGCAGACTAAAGTGTTATGGACACAGAAAGATCGTTATGATCAATCTGCGCACATAGAATATTGTCGGAGTCAGTAGCACATTACCTGTTTACACAGAGCGATCTGCTGCCGTCAAGTGATTATTACACCTGCTAAGAGGGAGTGTCCCCACAGAATGGCTGTGCAAACCAACTACTTGATGCATCCTTGCCATGGTCAAACATTTAAGTGTATCTCCCCAACTACTCGTTTCCCCCTCCCTACCCTCTGATTGACAGCTCTGGCATTATAGACCCAAAGAAGGGTGGAAACCGGTAGGTAGAAAGGTACATTTAAATCTTTGGCCACCAAACTTGTATCGAGTGCCTGTAGTTGGTTTGAACAGTCAGTCTGTGCTTACAAGTTCATTGCACCGGACGAACAAGTGTTTTGCTTGTTAGTCAGGCGATTGCCAGTGCATTTAGAGGCACCGATTGTCAGGAACCATCAGTCCCTTGTACACCTGAGTGTAGAGGACTTGTCTAACAAGGCCATAAGCCGCTACCTTCTCGTATCCAATAGATGGCCTCCCAGACGCTAAGCAGATCCAAGAGTGCACTTATAGTAGATCATTTACGAACGAGGATTCATATAAGAGCTTGCTCCCAATTACCCATTATCTTAGATACCTAACGATATCCAAGCACGGTCCAATGTTCAGGGACTGTCAGAATGGCAAAGGCGAAGAAACTTTTGTCCTTTAATGTCTCCACGTACGAGAAAAACTGATGACACTGGGACCACGCTCTGATCAAAATAATCCATCCATTGTCTCTTAAGTGAAAAAAAAAATCAGAAGCGTGAATGAGCCATTACTAGGGACAGTGCTGCAGACCATGTTGGTGCTATAAATAAATGCACACAGTGGGGGTCAGCAATATTGCCACCCCTTCATTTTTTACACAGACTGTACAATATCTTCAGCAATAATTGGCAATGTATCAGTTATAAAGAAGAAATGAGGAATCCAGCTCAACGAGGTAGTGAAAAAAAACTTCTCTCTTTATTCACTTGAAAATATATTCAGTGGAGGATAAAAACCATCAGCAATTACAAAGGATAAAATGCGATATCAACGCGTTTCTGGTGACCAAGCAACCTTAATCATGAGTCAAAATGTGTTTCCATACTCATGTAATGTAATGGCTGCCAATACCAGTGTCGCAGCAAGCTTTAGGTTTTTCTATTTTTCTCTCCCACTGTTTTCTGTTTTACATTGTTTATCATTTGCGCCTTTGTATTTAACACGAGTGCTCTATGCAACAAAAACGTTCATGTGATTCATTTTTTTCTGGAGCTATTCCACATATTGCACTTACACTTCATGGGTGCCAATAACATTGAGGAGGACTGTACATAATTATAATTATCTTTATATATCGCCAACATATTCCGCAGCGCTGTACAATACACTAGATGTTAAAGTGCTTGCACTGTTTGCTTGGAGTGACTGCTTCCCAGGTGTTCCTCAATGCGGGTCCACACATGGGAGTGAGTGGCACTGTCGAGTATTGGGGGTGAGGGGCGGGGGGTTTTGGCAAGTGGGGAATAAAAATAAGTGTAGTAGTGGTTCCCAAATCTATCTATATAATCATCTAAGGGGTACTTCCGTCTGTCTAATGGAAATCCCGCGTCACTCATTGGTTGCGGCTGGCAGGCCGCGACCAATCAGTGACAGGCTCAGTCCAGCCGCGAACTGGCCCCTCCCTACTCTCCTCCAGTCAGCGCCAGTGTATCGCCACAACTTTTTACTATTGATGCTGCCAATGCAGCATCAATAGTAAAAAGATATCATGTTAAAAATAATAAAAAAAAAAAAATTGTGCTATTCCCACCCTCCGCCGTCCACCGATGCTCGCGATGCTGCCGCCAGCTTCCGTTCCCAGTGAAGCATTGCGAAATTACCCAGATGACTTTGCAGTCTCGCTAAGTCATCTGGGTAATTTCGCAATGCATCACTGGGAACGGAAGCTGGAGGCAGCATCGGCACAGCTTCGCTGGACGCCGGAGGGTGAGTATGTAACTTTTTTATTTTATTTTTTTTTATCAGGGATATGGTGCCCACACTGCTATATACTACATGGCCTGTGTTATATACTACGTGGCTGTCTGTGTTACGTGGGCTGTGCTATATGCTGAGTGGCCTGTGCTATATACTACGTGGCTGATATACACTATGTGGCTGTGCTATACACTGTGTGGCCTGTGCTATATACTACGTGGCTGATATACACTATGTGGCTGATATACACTATGTGGCTGTGCTATATACTACGTGGCTGATATACACTATGTGGCTGTGCTATACACTGTGTGGCCTGTGCTATATACTACGTGGCTGATATACACTATGTGACTGTGCCATACACTGTGTGGCTGTGCTATACACTACGTGGCTGTCTGTTACGTGGGCTGTGCTATATACTATAGTAACATAGTTAGTAAGGCCGAAAAAAAGACATTTGTCCATCCAGTTCAGCCTATATTCCATCATAATAAATCCCCAGATCTACGTCCTTCTACAGAACCTAATAATTGTGTGATACAATATTGTTCTGCTCCAGGAAGACATCCAGGCCTCTCTTGAACCCCTCGACTGAGTTCGCCATCACCACCTCCTCAGGCAAGCAATTCCAGATTCTCACTGCCCTAACAGTAAAGAATCCTCTTCTATGTTGGTGGAAAAACCTTCTCTCCTCCAGACGCAAAGAATGCCCCCTTGTGCCCGTCACCTTCCTTGGTATAAACAGATCCTCAGCGAGATATTTGTATTGTCCCCTTATATACTTATACATGGTTATTAGATCGCCCCTCAGTCGTCTTTTTTCTAGACTAAATAATCCTACTATGTGCCGGCTATACACTACATGTCTGTGCTAAGCGCGACATACATATTCTAGGAATCAGGCCACCATCTAGTTCACAATAACTGTAAATACTCCAAGTTAAGCAGGACTTTTTCAGTCAATAACTCCAGTGTCTGCTGTCCGCCATATTGATCTCATTGATGCTTATAACAGCAGACAATACTTGATCCACATGCATTACATTTGGGAACAGCTTTCAAACCACATCAGCCTTATGTGGGAAGCTGGGGATAAGATTGCAAAGTGTCCAGAACCTACATCCTGACTTACATGAGGATACTGCAAATCCATTACAAACTTCTGCTGAGGCACAGTAACCTTGGTAACCATAGTAACCCTTTCCGCTTGTGAGGCAGGAGATTGTGTTTCAGTTTAATGTTAGATCGCGTGATGTAATGCTTAATGTAGTTTCTACCTGAACCATTAATAACCCACTGCCCTTGACTCCACGTCTTAAGGCTATGTGCACACGTTCAGGATTTCTTGCAGAAAATTCCTGACATTTTCTGCAAGAAATCCACAAGAAAACCGCATGCGTTTTTGCCGCAGTTTTGCCGCGTTTTTTTCCGGACACTTCCCAATGCATTTTTGAGTGGGAAATCTGCAAAAAAAAACAGAAAATTAATGAACATGCTGCGTTTTTTGCCGCGATGCGTTTTTTTCGCGGAAAAAAACGCATCATGTGCACAAAACATGCGGAATTCATTCTAAATGATGGGATGCTTATTGTATGCAGTTTTTTTGCGGTTTTATAGCGTTTTTATCGGGAAAAACCGCGAAAAAAACGCAACGTGTGCACACAGCCTAAGGCTGACAGAAGTTTACACTAATGTATGGACCAGTTTACAGACTCTGGCCTCAGACATTTTTATTTTGCCAGCTTCTCCCCACATTCAGTATTTGGTCAGAATTTTACCTCAGTATTTATAAGCCAAAACCAGGAGTGTGTGATAAATACAGAAGTGGTGCATATGTTTCTATTATACTTTTCCTCTGATTGTTCCACTCCTGGTTTTTGGCTAATAAATACTGATGTAAAATACTGACCAAATACGGAGTGTGGCTTTATAGTGAAAATGCACAGCACTTGTATGACATTATGCGCTGGACGTTACTTTGTCACAGACCTATTGATGTGAATGAGTGCTTTAGCCTTCAATGAAAAACCTGACTTCTTTAACCCCTTATAGCCAAATGCAGTTTTGACCTGAGAGAGCGCTATTTTTCAAATTTGACATGTAACATAGTAACATAGTAACATAGTAACATAGTTAGTAAGGCCGAAAAAAGACATTTGTCCATCCAGTTCAGCCTATATTCCATCATAATAAATCCCCAGATCTACGTCCTTCTACAGAACCTAATAATTGTATGATACAATATTGTTCTGCTCCAGGAAGACATCCAGGCCTCTCTTGAACCCCTCGACTGAGTTCGCCATCACCACCTCCTCAGGCAAGCAATTCCAGATTCTCACTGCCCTAACAGTAAAGAATCCTCTTCTATGTTGGTGGAAAAACCTTCTCTCCTCCAGACGCAAAGAATGCCCCCTTGTGCCCGTCACCTTCCTTGGTATAAACAGATCCTCAGCGAGATATTTGTATTGTCCCCTTATATACTTATACATGGTTATTAGATCGCCCCTCAGTCGTCTTTTTTCTAGACTAAATAATCCTAATTTCACTAATCTATCTGGGTATTGTAGTTCTCCCATCCCCTTTATTAATTTTGTTGCCCTCCTTTGTACTCTCTCTAGTTCCATTATATCCTTCCTGAGCACCGGTGCCCAAAACTGGACACAGTACTCCATGTGCGGTCTAACTAGGGATTTGTACAGAGGCAGTATAATGCTCTCATCATGTGTATCCAGACCTCTTTTAATGCACCCCATGATCCTGTTTGCCTTGGCAGCTGCTGCCTGGTTTTCAAGTTCAACCACAATGTCTTTTTTTTTTCAATGTATTTTACAAAATATATATTTTTCATGGCCCTATTTAAAATTTTGAAGTAAATTTCATTCTTTCAAAATGGTTTCTTTAGCGCTATGTTTTTCATTTCCACAATAGGTAGCAGGCGACAATGCACCCCAAAATTTACAATTTCTCCTGGACATGTCAGTACCCCATATGTGGTCAGCATGTACTGTTTGGGCACACAGGAGGGCACAGACAGAAAGAAGCGCTTTGGCTTTTGGAGCTCAAATCTAGACTGTGGATGCCACATTGCACTTGCAGAGCCCAGCACAGATGGAACACGCAGAGACCCCTCACACGTGATTTTTTTTTTTTTTTTTTTTTAAACTAGCACTAGGGTTAAGCGACTTTTACTTTTATAGGATCGGGTCAGGTTTCACGAAACCCGACATTTTCAAAAGTCGGGTCGAGTGAAATCGGCCCATCCTATAAAAAAGTCAGGGTCGGGGTCGGCCGAAATGCGAAACCCAATGCAGTGCATTGGGTTTCCAATGGTTCCCAGGGTCTGAAGGAGCGGAAACTCTCCTTCAGGCCTTGGGATCCATATTTAAGTGTAAAATAAAGAATTAAAATAAAAAATATCGCCATACTTACCCTCTGACGCGCCCTGGTACTAACCGGGAACCTTCCTTCCTTAGAAGGTGACCACTCGCGCGACCAATCACAAGCCGCGACGTCACCGAAGGTCCTGGAAGGGCTGATTCTTAGGAAGGAAGGCTGCCGGAAAGAAGCAGGGCGCGTCCGAGGGTGAGTATATTTTTATTAGGTATATACTCACCCTCGGACGCGCCCTGCTTCTTTCCGACAGCCTTCCTTCCTAAGAATCAGCCCTTCCAGGACCTTCGGTGACGTCGCTGTGACATCGCGGCTTGTGATTGGTCGCGCCAGTGGTCACATGGGCGGCCGCGCGACCAATCACAAGCCGCGACGTCACCGCAAGGTCCTGGAAGGCTGATTCTAAGGAAGGAAGGTTCCCGGTTAGTACTAGGGCGCGTCAGAGGGTAAGTATGGCGATCTTTTTTATTTTAATTCTTTATTTTACACTTAAATCTGAATTCCGATATCAATTCCCGATATCTTAAACATATCGGGAATCGGTATCGGAATTCCGATTCCAGATTCAGAAGATCGCCGACTTCATGGCCGACCCCACACAGGGGTCGGGTCGGGTTTCATGAAACCCGACCTTGCCAAAAGTCGGCGACTTCTGAAAATTGCCGACCCGTTTCGCTCAACCCTAACTAGCACATTTTAGGGAATTAAACCCTGGGTATAGTGACCATTTTGGACTCTCAGTGCTTCTTAAAAGTTGATAACATTAAGATGCTTGATCCCCAATTATTTCATTTTTAACAGCGGTAAAAGGAAAAAAATGGATGCACAATTTATAAAGCAGTTTCTTCCAAACGGCAGCAATATTTATGTGGTTGCAAACAACTGTTTGGACACATGCAAGACTTAGGATTTAGGAACATTATTTGGCTTTTAGTGCAAATATTTGGCTATAACAGTTTGTGCGACTTGCAGAGGCCACGAGGTGCCAAAACAGCAGATCACTCCTAAGGGTATGTTCACACGTTCAGGATTTCCATCCTTTTTTTTTCAGGACAGTTTTTTTAAAAAACTGCAGCTCTTGGCAGAAAACGCAGGTCCTTTTTTTGGTCTTTTTTTGTCCTTTTTTGATGCGTTTTTTGATGCGTTTTTTTATCCTTTTTTTATGCAGTTTTCTATGCAGAGACTGTGTGTTTCCTAGGAAGCTTTTTAGGGCTAAAATGGCTGAAAATACCCTAACCCTACCCCTAACCCTACCCCTAACCCTATTCTAACCTTAGTGAAAAAAAAAATAAAAAATTCTTAATTTTTTTATTGTCCCTACCAATGGGGGTGACAAAGTGGGGGGGGTGTCATTTACTATTTTTTTATTTTGATCACTGAGATATAACCTATCTCAGTGATCAAAATGCACTTTGGAGCGAATCTGCCGGCCGGCAGATTCGGCGGGCGCACTGCGCATGCGCCCGCCATTTTGCAAGATGGCGGCGCCCAGGGAGAAGACGGCCGGACGGACACCGGGTAAGTATAAGGGGGGGGAAGATTAGGGCACGGGGGGGGGCATCGGAGCACTGGGGGGGGCATCGGAGCACGGGGGGGGGCATCGGAGCACGGGGGGGCAGCCACACTCCGCCCACGCACTTCCGCCCGCTCCCCCGCACTTCCTGCTGCAGCGGTTCTGCACATCAAATCGCAGTAAAACCCGCAGATATATTTTTGATCTGCGGGTTTTACTGCGATTTTGACCTCACAATGGAGGTCTATGGGTGCAGAACCGCTGCGGTTCAGGAAAAAGAAGTGACATGCTCCTTCTTTTTTGCCGCAGCTATTCTGCGCGGCTTTTTAAACGAAATTACGGATCATGTGCACAGCAGTGACTGTTTTCCATAGGGTTACATTGTTATGTACCCTGCATGGAAAACAGCTGCGGAACCGCAGCGGCAAAACCGCTGCGGTTCCGCAGTAAAAAACGCACTGTGTGAACATGGCCTTAATGTTATTTGTGTACTGTATTCTGCACTTTTTTTTTTTTTTTTACTTTAGACTCTATTGTACATGAGCTTTCACTACCCTGCAATTCTTTTGCATCGCAGGGTATTAGATAATAAATCTGCCAGTTTTAGCGGCAGTCACAGAGCCATATAAAATCGGACAGAGATGGGAACACACTGTGTGGACTGGCCGGTGGCTCTTCCGACCCAAGCATGACAACTTCACATTTCTCTATGCAGCCATTACACTCTGGTCAGGACAGCCACTAGCCAGTCGGTGCATTGTGTATGGCGGGTAGCCAGGATGCATTGCCCGCTACGCCAAACATTTACAGTGGATGTCAGGAAGGGGTTACAGAACACAGACTCAAACAGTCCCATAAACTGTAATGGCTATGTCTTCGGTGACAGGTGCTTCTCACAAAATTAAAATATCAAAAAGTTAAATTTCAGTTCTTGAATACAAAAAGTGAAACTCATTATAGAGTCACTAGATGGTGGCCCGATTCTAACGCATCGGGTATTCTAGAATATGCATGCCCACGTAGTACATTGCCCAGCCACGTAGTATATTGCCCAGCCACATAGTATATTGCCCAGCCACGTAGTATATTGCCCAGCCACGTAGTATATTGCCCAGTCACGTAGTATATTGCCCAGTCACGTAGTATATTGCCCAGTCACGTAGTATATTGCCCAGTCACGTAGTATATTGCCCAGTCACGTAGTATATTGCCCAGTCACGTAGTATATTGCCCAGTCACGTAGTATATTGCCCAGTCACGTAGTATATTGCCCAGTCACGTAGTATATTGCCCAGTCACGTAGTATATTGCCCAGTCACGTAGTATATTGCCCAGTCACGTAGTATATTGCCCAGTCACGTAGTATATTGCCCAGTCACGTAGTATATTGCCCAGTCACGTAGTATATTGCAGAGCCACGTAGTACGGTATATTGCACAGTCACGTAGTATATTGCCCAGCAGAGCCACGTAGTATAGAGACTTAAAAAAAAAATAAACATATACTCACCTTCCGAAGGCCCGTTGGAAATCCTGCTATACTCACCCTCCGCCGCCTTTGCCGCTCCTCGCCACGCTCCCGGGACCGTTCCATTGCAAGCGGCAGCTTCCGGAGGTCCCAGGGCTGATGTGAGCAGGACCTATAATGATGTCGCGGTCACGACCGTGACGTCACGGCAGGTCCTTGTCGCACACCAGCCCTGGGACCGGAAGCTGCCGCTTGCAATGGAGCGGTCCCGGGAGTGTGGCGAGGAGCGGGAAAGGCGGCGGAGGGTGAGTATAGCAGGTTTTTTGTTTTTTTGGTTATTTTTAACATGACCTATTTTTACTATTAATGCTGCATAGCCAGCATCAATAGTAAACAGTTGGGGGCACACAGGGTTAATAGCAGCGGTAACGGAGTGTTACACCGCGGGCCGTTACCGCTGCCATTAACCCTGTGTGAGCGGTGAGTGGAGGGGATTACGGAGCGGGCGCCGGGCAGTGAGTGCAGGGAAGTAGGGGAGGGACTAATCGGACTGTGCCCGTCGCTGATTGGTCGCGGCAGCCATGACAGGCAGCTGCCGAGACCAATCAGCGAACAAATAACCGTGACAGAAGGACAGACAGACTGAAGTGACCCTTAGACAATTATATATATAGATTACAGATTGATTTCAAATGTTTCTGTTAATGTTGATTATGGCTCACAGTCAATGAAAACCCAAGTGTCGTTATCTCATTAAATTAGAATAATTTACAAACACCTGCAAAGGCTTCCTAAATGTTTAAAAAGGTCCCTTAGTCTGTTTCGGTAGGCTCCACAATCATGGGGAAAACTGCTGACTTGAAAGAGGTACAGAAGACAGTCATTGGCATATCCACAAGGAGGGAAAGCCACAAAAGTTCATTGCTAAAGAAGCTGGCTGTTCACAGAGTGCTGTATCCAAGCATATTAATGGAAAGTTGAGTGGAAGAAAAAAGTGTGGTAGAAAAAGGTGCACAAGAAACCGGGATAACCGCAGCCTTAAAGGGAATGTTAAGAAAAGGCCATTCAAAAATTTGGGGGAGATTCACAAGGAGTGGACAGCTGCTGGAGTCATTGCTTCAAGAGCCACCACACACAGACATATCCAGGACATGGGCTACAAGTGTCGCATTCCTTGTGTCAAGCCACTCACGACCAATAGACAACGCCAGAAGTGTCTTACCTGGGCCAAGGAGAAAAAGAACAAGACTGTTGCTCAGTAGTCCAAGGTGTTTTCAGATTGGATTCATTTGGAAATCAAGGTTCCAGAGTTTGGAGGAAGAGTGGAGAGGCACACAGTCCAAGCTGCTTGAGGTCTAGTGTGAAGTTTCCACAATCAGTGATGGTTTGGGGAACCATGTCATCTGCAGGTGTAGGTCCACTGTGTTTTATCAAGACCAAAGTCAGCAAAGCAGTCTACCAGGAAATTTTAGAGCACTTCATGCTTCCCTGTGCCGACAAGATTTTAAGGATTTGAAAATTCATTCTCCAGCAGGGCTTAGCACCTGTCCACACTGCCAAAAGTACCAACACCTGGTTTAAAAACAACAGTATCACTGTCCTTAATTGGCCAGCAAACTTGCCTGACCTTAACCCCATAGATTCTCTATGAGGTATTGCGAAGAGGAAGATGAGACACCAGACCCAACAATGCAGATGAGCTGAAGGCTGCTATCAAAGCAACCCGGGCTTCCATAACACCTCAGCAGTGCCACAGGCTGATCGCCTCTATGCCATGCTGCACTCAAGCAGTAATTAATGCAAAAGGAGCCCTGACCAAGTATTGACTGTATTTACTGAACATACATTTCTGTAGGCCAATAGGTCGCATTTGAAATTAATTTTTTAAGCTGGTGTTATAAAGTATCTTAATTTACTGAGATAATGACTTTTGGGGGTTTCATTGTCTGTAAGCCATAATCATCAACATTAACAGAAATAAACACTTAAAATAGAGATCATTCTTTTTGTAATGACTCTACATAATATAAGAATTTCACTTTTTGTATCTAAGAACTGAAATAAATTAACTTTTTGATAATATTCTAATTTTGTGAGAAGCACCAGTATATAGATGTAATATGTATATCTGAATAAGGCTTTATATGTCATGCCTAAGGTGGGGTCATATTCCTTAAAAACAACAGAATGGATTTCTTGCAATTAAAGACTACCTTGCTGTCCTCCAAAGGGGCTCACTATCAATTTTGCCTAACTATTCTCCCACCATTCATACAACTGTGTGAATGAAGCAAGTTTCTTATAAAAGCTGAGTGACCACCATAGCCACCAATATGATCACCCGATTTTCGCTGGTGCAAAGGTCTAGTTAGGAAATCACCATATAGCATTTTTAACCGATGGACGAGTAAAACTCCAGAACCTTAAACGATCATTTTCCCTTAAATGTGGAAAAGCTGAAGGTGTGTATTGACCCTGCGCTCCCATATAAACTTTATTAGAAAACGTTCTGCAGAGATAACATGCATCATTAAAAGTCCTCATTTTGATTTAATTAAAAAAAGGACACGTTTGCTAATTATAACGGTGTCCGGCGGAAGCTGTGGGCTGCATAACTGCGCCAATAAAAAAAAATGGAAGTGAGCCATGTGACGGAATTAAGGAAACTTGTTTTATACTGATCAGCGGGGCATCTGTAGGGGGTGTTACTTATTTAGCACGCTTTGTTCAGCTCCTATTTAGCCGCACAGAAAGGAGCCAACATGGAGCCTGTAGTTCCCTTTTGTCACTATTATTAGAGAGAACCATTAAAAATAAGCTATTGGTAAAAAGGGAATCGTTTAAATTCACAAAACATCACATTGCAAACCGGAGCTAACTAATTGTGAAATGCTTTGGATTATTCAGAATTTCAGCATGAAAGAAGGATCCCCACTGGCTAAAGATTCTTGCAAGCATCAGGTAAGGCATACACTATGACAGGAAGGTTTTTAATATGTACAGGTTATAAAAATATTTCAGCGTAAAAGGAAAATTGAAGAACGTGGGTGCTTTTAAACAGGCCTTACATTTCAGATGAGCTCTCCTATTAACACTCTAGGTTTTGAAAAACTACAAATTCCAGCATTGTCCCCATAGCTAGAAGGCTTAAAGTTGGAAACGCACCACATCTGGAGACCACTGTGTAGACTATAGATTAAAGAGAACCTGTCATGTCCCTAAATGCCACGAACCTGCAGATATATGGTTAATAGCAGACAAAGCTGTCCAGTCACCACACTAAAATTAACTTTATTCCTCCTAGAGGCCACCGGCTTTCAGTCACAGAGGCGGGCCCAGAGACCCTTCAGTCAACACTCGATATGCAGTGATTGGCGAGTGTATGGACGCCATGGAACTTTAATAGATCGCTCTGCAGCGCATGTGTGCAGCGCGAGTGGTCAAAGTTTTGGGGTGTGCTTACTGCCGCTCATTTTTTCCTATTAGCTGCGCTTTCAGTAAGATGGCCAAATAGCATTGTAATGCCAGCAACCTTGCAGATTAACAGTGTTTGGGGGAAGGACAGGTTCCATTTAAGGTTACTCAACATTAGAATAATTTCCTATGCTGCTTTAGACTCCTCTGCATATTAAATGGAAACTGTCAACCTTCCAGTGGGACTGGTCATCCATCTTTGATATATAAAGGCTTGTATATACGGTAATTGGGAAAGAGGAGTTATTGGCATTTCTATGGCAGATCCTTCTGTTTTCAGGGAAAATAGGCCACTGCCAAAAGGAGTCCTGGCTACTCCCCTGCTTCTCCCCTCTGTAAATCCCTCCACTGGCTCCCAATTCCCCAACGAATCCAGTTCAAACTACTAACACTGATCTACAAAGCCATCCATAACCTGTCCCCTCCCTATATCTCTGAACTAATCTCCCACTATCTTCCCTCACGTAATATTCGATCCTCCTAAGACCTCATTCTCTCCTCCACACTTATTCGTTCCTCACACAACCGCCTCCAAGATTTCTCCCGAATATCCCCCATCCTCTGGAATTCCACGCCTCAACACGTCCAATTATCCACCACCCACGGATCCTTCAGACGGAACCTGAAAACCCATCTCTTCAGGAAAGCCTACAATAACCATTCTGCCGCCTCACCAACCGCCCGAGCTGCCATGTCACAGACCACCCGAGCTGCCTCCACGACCACCCGAGCTGCCACCTCACCACCACCAGTGCTGCAGCACACCAACCTCCTGTCTCTTCCCCACTATCATGAAGAATGTAAGTCCGCAAGGACAGGGTCCTCGGTACCAGTCTGTCACTGTAAATTCGTTTACTGTTAACGATATCTATAACCCTGTATGTAACCCCTTTTCACATGTACAGCACCATGGAATTAATGGTGCTATATAAATAAATAATAACTTCTAAATGGAAAACTTTAGCTTCACTCTGTCCGCTTGTATACAGGATACGCTGCAGAGAGAACATATCCAAGTAATGAGGAAAACAATATTGACCTGTGAAGTATTTCAAGCACTTACGTTTCTGTGCATAGATGGTCTTAAAAAAAAAAAATGGAGTACGGTAGCTACAACAGAAACAAGCACATTTTTAGATCTCATCTCACAAGAGCCTAAGGTTTGACTTCGCAATTCCTCTTTCTGGCAATCCAATGCATCTCACTGCTGAGGGTTTGCTGCAGTAGTTACAAGCCTATTCAATCATCTGTTTGCAAATAAATCCGCACCAAAACAGTCTGTGGCTCAAATGCATTACAATCAATCAGCACAAGTAAATAATTTGGTATAAATCCCGGCTGTAACAGGGAATCTGTCAGCGCAAAATGACTGATCAAACCAAGCACAGACCGTAGTTCAGTGCACCGTACCACATACCGGTTTTGCATCCATCTCTACCCTCCTTTTTCTTGATGGACAACATTAGCAAAGGAGGGTTGATATAGCCTGACAGCAAGTAGGTGGGATGGTGCAACAATCACTTGTGCATGGTTTGAACATCTACATTGGACGAGTGTATACATCGTTAGGTGTGAAGAGTCAAGAATCGCTTTTTGACATCAATAAAATGAAAACAACTTTTCGCCACCTAGTCTGTTATCACTTACTAAAGACTAGAGCAATCTTTTAATATATATGCTATATGGCTGAGGCAAGCGATTGGCTGCAGGACAGACTGATGAGTCTTTTAGAATTTTATACAGTTTGCCAACTTTGGTTCAACATTTTAATAAGTCAGAAAACAGGGACTCCATCAGACAACATGAATCAGAGCCTGCCAGCACGCTTGCAGCAAGGTAGATTTTTCTCTGAAACACTGGCATGGTTTGAGAAAATATAGTTTGCAGCCCCCGGCCGTCTTCTCTGCGCTTCGCTCAAGGTGTTTGAGAGGTTTCTCCCATTTGTACATTCAGGAAAAACCTGTCAATCACATTGAGTGGTGTTGGGAAAATCCAGAGGTGGCAGCACCTAGTCTCCTGATGGTCACTAGGTTGTTTCAGAGAAAACATACCTGGCGGCAATTGTGCAGCCAGGCTCCGATTCATGCTGCCTGTGCTTTGGGTGAGCGCGACTCAAGGACAGGTTCAATAAGCTAGGAGAGAGTATGTGCAAGTGTCAATTTAGACAAGACTAGATTGATTTTTTTTTTGGTTTAATTTTTCATTAAAGGGAACCTGTCAGCTGTTTTGGCCAATATAAGATACAGCCACCACCTTTCAGGGCTTATCAACAGCATTCTATAATGCTGTAGATAAGCCCCCGATCCGACCTGAAGATAAGAAAAATACGTTTTATTATCCTCACCCGGGGGGCAGTCCGGTCCGAATGGGTGTGGCAGAGCAAAGTACTGCAGAGCGCAGGCACCGGGAAAGGTCAGAGGCCCGGCACCTGCGCACTGCAGTACTGTGCTCTTCCCTCAACAGGACCGAGAAGTACGCCTGTGCAGGAGCGCAATGCCGGGGAGCGATGAAGCAAGCACGAGGGCGGCATTGCAAGAAGATGGGAGTCGCCGGACCCGGACCTACGATACCCATCAGACCGGACCGGTCTGCCCCCCACGAAGGTAAGTATAATAAAGTTTTTTTTTCTTATCTTGCATTATTATAGAATGTTGTAGATAAGCCCTGAAAGGCAGTGGCCATATCTTATAGCGGCCAAAACTGCTGACAGGCTCCCATTAAAAGGAATCTGTTCCCACGTGTGTTTACAGGTTATTAACTGCTTAAAACAGTCCTCCCTGTGTGTGTCCTATCAAATGCATTGTGTTGAGAAATCATCTTTTATTATGCTATGTAAATTACCTCTTCCAGGCTCTGGGGAGGATGTTGCCTGAAGAGAACTCTGCCTCCAGAGCATATTATACATGAGGGTGGAGATACCATTGTGATGTGTAATGGCTACTCTCCTGATCTCACTGCAGAGCGGTGTGTGACTATAACCAACATGTGCAGATTCCTCTCAGCTTCAGCTTCCATATCACAGGCAATGCTTGCAATGTTATGGTGATACAGCAGAACTCAGACAGCTGCAATAGATGACAGTACATTTCTACTACTCTTACCTTTCTCACACTGGTAACTCCCCTTTTATATAAAAAGCTCTGGAGGCAGAGTTATCTTCTAGGCGACATCCTCCCCATAGCCTGGAAGAGGTCATTTACATATTCGAAAAATGTGGATTTCTGTCCAATATGAACAATAGATTGGAGATATCAAGGTATCATTTTATTTAGTTTCCTATGACTTATATACCATATAGATGCCATAGGAGGGATGATCATCGTTACATAGGTTGAAATAAAAAGACCTATGTCCATCAAGTTCAACCCTTGCCCCCCCCAATTGTATATTTCATGAGTCTAGCTATAGATTATCTTTAAATTATTTTCCTAAAAAGAGCTTTCAATATCTGCACATTGAATGACAGGTACAATGATCCTCATTAACCAAAAGTAGTTAATTAAATAGGGCATGTAATTAAAAACAGGAGGAAGCCTCGCACACCCCAGACAAGACAAAGACAAGACAAGGGAAAGATGGTAAGACGCCCGAGCAGTCGCTGCTGTGCTGAAAATGATGAATAAAAACAAAGCTTCATCATATTTTCCTCCTCTATGAAGGAAATGCTCCACTAGCCCAGGCTTTGGAAAGGAGCCTACCATTTTACTTGGATAGGACTCTGTGGCATTCCAATTAAAATAACTAATTAATTTGATTAACTAGAACATTTCTGTGAGATCATTTGCCATTTTCCACTATTTAATGGTTTTCGACCGTGCCATCTAATATACATTCTGTTTTCAGAAAGCGTTCTGGCATTTCTAAATTCAGGTCATTAACACTGCGAAGATCTCAACAAAGTACGCTGCATGCTACGCAGGTATCTCTGCCTGCCTCTAGGTGTCGCTCTTGAAGCAAACAAAATTATACTGTACTATTAAATGCAGAAACCTGTAGGAAAATCAAAAGCCAAAAACAAATCGAGTGTAGTTACTCACAATCTATCCTATCATGCAGAGGCCAGAAAGTGCAAAGTTCACACCCATATCCTCTTTTTACAGAATCTGATGCTTATAAAGAGAAACTCATTAAATCATTACTACAAAAATCATATCTTTGATATGAACTTAATTTAGATTTTAGATTCAAGACTTTAAAATTCTACTTTGTAGGAAAATACGTAATGTCAAATCCCACTGCATCACCAGAAAGAGAATTCCCTTCATACTGACTGCGATAGAGAAGGAAACCAGGCTGAGTGAGGGCTGATTGTGTAAGAGGTCTGCTCCACATAGGAGAAAGTCAATCTAGTGGGGATTTAAGTAGAGCCTGTAAGCCTTCCTAACCTGATTATGACATCACTGTGTTTCCAGGCTGCCTAATGCCTTACCTGTCAAACACTGAAGCCTCCGCATCTAACAAAACTGCCATGTGAAGGTTTTAGGGCATAAAGAACAGAGTAAACACCCAGGAGAGATCAGCGAAAGGAGAATTCCTTCAGAGAAGGGGCACACCTTATGAGGATGGGCCTGGGACAAGCCAGAAAATGTCGCCTTCAATGCACTTCATTCAGGCCTGAAGACACAACTTGACCTTGACTGTCAATTAGAGCTTTGTGGTATTTTAGGTAGAGGTCACACTGCAGTACACAAAATAGTGTAACCTTAGAGTCCTAGTCTGAAGAAAAGGCTTTTCAAGGCGCTTTCCACTAATTGTTCTTTTGGCTTGAGGGGTGTAATAAAAAGAAACACTTTCTCCCCAAGTAGGGAGCTCCCGCACTCACAGCTGTCACCCACATCTGGTGGGGAGGATGGCTGGGCTCACATGGTGGCTGCAGCCAGTGTCAGTAGATTGGCTGCAGCCGTCCCATTCCCCACCTTAGTGTCATGTCACGCTGCTGTCCGCTGCCCCCAATGTTGATGCTGGCAGCGGGTACAGATGCATGCGGATGAGTAGAGGAGCAGCATTCCTTAAGAAGGAGCACCGTTTTGTCTTTAATGTTGTTACAGCCCCTGGGCTAAACAAGCTTTACCAAACACAAAGTTAAAAGGGCTTTTCCACAAGGAGAGGAACCATACACTTTGTATTGTGGCTCCTTGTATGCATGTATATGGGATTTCATACAGGTCACCTTTACAACTAAGATCGGTTCCGATCATCCCAATGGGGTGGATTAGGTGGCAGACATTGATTTCTGCTAGTCTCAAAGGACAATGAATAAAAAAATGTTGGCAACAAATCTGCAGCATGCAAACGGGCCTGTGCCTAGGGTGCTACACCAAAACTATTGCCCGGATACAAGATGAAGTTAGGCAGATCATTCCGGATTGCTCCAGGTAGGCTGTATATGGGACACTCGCATTATCCGGGATTTCACAGTGAAATTAAATAAAAGGGGTCTTCCCAAGATAGTAAGTTATTGTCAATGAAGGTATAAATAACTCATCTCCGGGGTCCAGTTGTTGGGACACCCAGTGATCCTTTAAAGAAAGAAAGAAAAAATAAATCGAGGTTCTGTAGAGACCCACCCAAATGAAGTGGAGGTCCCTCCATTGTCTATGGGACTGCTAAAGATAAAGTAAAACCTTGGGGAAAAAAATACCGTAATTCAATTTTCTTGAATTACTAGGCAAATATTTAGTGGCAATTTCCTATTGTTTTCCTAAGAAGAGGAGTGAGGAGTCAGCGATAAGTACAGTTTAACGACTCTTCAGATAACACTTCTGCATATTGTGAAATCTGCTTACTAATAGACACCAGGGCAAGACAAGTTAGATCTCTACATGGTCAATGGGAAACCGCAGAGACTGAAGTTCAAGGGGTTGTCTGAGACTCATTATTATTGCAGTGTAGATTTGAATATAATGCTCACCCTCCCCAGGTCCAGTGCTGCCCAGCTATTTGTTGGTGAGCTGCTGCAGCACATCATGATAGGAAAGGAATACGATACAGGTGTAGATGGCATACATCGCTGAGCCCTGTAATGGGCTGAGGAAGACGCGCACCTTAGATACGTAGTCTTCACTGGGGACGCAGCGCTGCATCCGGGAGGGCGATTATAGTGGAGTTTGTTGTTTTCTACACCTGAAAGCCTACGCTGAAATGAAGATTAATCCCAAACAACCCCTCTGTGCAAAAACCTGAAAAAGGAAAGAATAAGGGTCTCATGCATTCAATATTCATCAATTCAAGCAGGCTTTCTATATAAAAGAAATGGGAATATACTTATTTTCAAATGTTAGAGTCTTTCGTGAGACCACTACATTGGAAGCATGCACTTGGTTTGTCTGTAGTAAGTGCAGCACAGTGTGTGCTTGTTGGGTTATGGGCAAGTATGCCATGATTCAATCATCAACTTTCATTCCTTCATCTTCACCCCCTGAAGATTTAATTTACAGTCGGTTCCTACATTCAGACCTTTCTCCTGGGTAACCCTGTTGGTTATGTGTACTTAAGGGTACTTTCACACTAGCGTTTTTTTAAATCCGTCACAATGCGTCGTTTTGCAGAAAAAACGCATCCTGCAAAAGTGCTTGCAGGATGCGTTTTTTCCCCATACACTTCTATTGACGACGCATTTGCGACGGATTTGCACACTTCGCATCCGTCTTGCGACGAATGTGTCGTGCTTTGGCGGACCGTCGGGAGAAAAAAACCCTACATGTAACGTTTTTTTCTCCCGACGGACCGCTTTTTCCGACCGCGCATGCGCGGCCGGAACTCCGCCCCCACCTCCCCGCACCTTACAATGGGGCAGCGGATGCGCCGGAAAAATGCATCCACTGCCTCCATCGTGCAATGCAGCAAACGCTAGCGTCGTAATCTCTCCCCGACGCATTGCGACGGGGAGATTCCGACGCTAGTGTGAAAGAAGCCCAAGACTGCTGCCTTCACTAGCTATCACCTGTCAGTGTGGCTTCGTTCCTGCATGGATTTCTCCTCCAGCCTGAAAAGGTGCTTGGGTTTGCATAGCACTGATGTGGAGGAGTGTGATTCCCACCCCTTCGTCAGAGTGTGCTTGTCATCTACACTCCAATACAGATAGCCTGTGTGATCTGCCCTCCCTGAAGATTCGGATGCTTTCCTGCGCCCCTGTATCTATAGCCTTTGAGAGAGCTACATTACATAGGCGTCATTTGTCATAGAAGTGTGAAGGGGCTTTTACAACCTTCAGGAAGAAGACCAGGCAGGAGCAGGGAGATGCATAATAGACTTATCTGTTTGTACAGTGTTGCAATCATACCAAAGTTTTCATCATATAAAGCCAAACCAAATAGAACACTCTAAATATTCTGCCCATGAGTTGCGTCTATATAGTCCTCATATCATAGGCATTCTAACATCCAATGGACACTCCTGATAACACTATATAACCAAGAGAATAAATGGAGTACTCAGTCCAAACAAGTTTTTCTTTTCTTACAAAACCGTGTACAGTACTTTATTTAATAATTCATTAATACAATAATAACATAATAATAACAACACAGAGTTTTACACAAAAACAGGGTAAGGGTAGTCACAGGTAACCCGGCTAGCAATGATTAACCATAAAGTGCATAGTGCCCATAGTTTTACTGGGAAGCTCACCCCCAACACATATCAAATAAAGCGTCAAAGGTTTTCACAAAATTGCGGCATACCAGTATCCAATTGAGTAAAAGTACTCATTCGGGGAGCTTACCCATAGTATAGCGAAGAGCCGGGCCCGTGTTACGCCGCCACCAAAGTTTTCATCAGTACAATAGAATTGTGATCAACGTGGCCACACTAATTACACTGGTCTACAAAAAAAAAAAATTTCTGGCATGGACATAAAAGGGAACCTGTCACCCTCAGGCATTTGTAACTAAAAGAGCCATCTTGTGCAGCACAAATGCTGCATTCTGACAAGGTGGCTGTTTAAGTTATGATGCCTGCACACACTGAAATAAGCGCTTATAAAATGTACCCCCTCATACCGTGAAATGTACCCGGAGGCGGGTCTTTCCTTGCTAATCAGACGCAGCACAGCCGTCACTCCGGGCGCCGCCTCCTCAGCACTGTTTTCAAATGAGCCGGCGCCTGCGCTCTTTTCTCATGCCTTGTGCATGCGCAGTGAGCGCTGACCATCCTCTGTCCTCAGTTGCAGTTTAGCTGACTGCCTGTGCGGCCGCCCTACCAGGCATGCCACCCCGCAGTGTGAATAAATCAGAAGACACTGCGGGGCGGGATGTCTGGCAGGGCGGCCGCACAGACGCAGTCAGCTAAACTGCAAATGAGGACAGAGGACGGGCAGCGCTCACTGCGCATGCCCAAGGCATGAGAAAAGAGCGCAGGCGCCGGCTCATTTGAAAACAGCGCTGAGATGGCACCCAGCACGCACAGGCCTGGAGTGACGGCTGTGCTGCGTCTGATTAGCAAGAAAAGACCCGCCTCTGGGAACATTTCAGGGTAAGAGAGGGCACATTTTATAAGTGATTACAGACATGGCCAAAAGTATTGACACCCCTGCAATTCTGTCAGATAATACTCATTTTCTTCCTGAATGATTGCAATCACAAATTCTTTGGTATTATCTTCATTTAATTTGTCTTAAATGAAAAAAACACACAAGAGAATGAAGCAGAAAGCAAAACATTGATCATTTCACACAAAACTCCAAAAAATGGGCCAGACAAAAGTATTTGCACCCTCTAGCCTAATACTTGGTTGCACAACCTTTAGCCAAAATAACTGCGACCAACCGCTTCCGGTAACCATCAATGAGTTTCTTACAATGCTCTGCTGGAATTTCAGACCATTCTTCTTTGGCAAACTGCTCCAGGTCCCTGATATTTGAATGGTGCCTTCTCCAAGCTGCCATTTTTAGATCTCTCCACAGGTGTTCTATGGGATTCAGGTCTGGACTCATTGCTGGCCACCTTAGAAGTCTCCAGTAGGGTTGGGCGACCTTGACCTTTTTAGAGTCGAGCCGTGTTTCGCGAAACCCGACTATCTTAGAAGTCGAGTCGAGTGGAATCGGCCGATTATCGCGAAAAGTCGGGTATCGCCCGAAACACGAAACCCAATGCAAGTCAATGGGGGAGCATAGTCGGCAGTGAGTGGAGGCCAGGAAAACACCTACACTGCCCATTTTAATGGCAAAAACATCCATTCTTGTTACAGAAGCTTGTCAATCGTAAATACCTTATAATAATTGGAAGGCATTTGAAATTGGGGGTCATTTGGCTAAAGTTGTGGGGGGTAGGGCTGGTTCAAGTAATTAGTGGGCCCAGGAAATCTGGAACACGTCACGGCAGTGGAGCAGGGAGAGGTAAGTATTTCAACTTTGCAAGTGCTGAGATACTGAGCAAGCAGGGGGGGCCCACTCGTTGGCATTGGCACAGGGCCCCTCAAAGTACAGCGGTGTGTTTGCACGGCGGGGGCGCCTCTCACCGGCAGCAACACTTTTGCGTACTATGAGAGGCCCTGTGCCAGTGACGTCGCCAACGAGTATTCCTCCCCCCACCTGATGAAGGAACCTGCACTTTCATCTGCACCTTCCTCTTTGTCCCCGTGTAAGGTGGTATGGTATGCGGGAAGAGCAACCTGACTTTCAGCAGGGTCACAATCTTGCCGTGTAGCGTGCACGGGGAATTTTGCGTTATGGGTCAATGTACCAGCAGACTCATCTATCACTGGCTGGGCAATGGGCAGGATGAGGAGGAAACACAGATATAGGCCCAAAGAATAAAGTGGGCTAAATGCAGTTCAAAATTGGTAACACAGGACTAACCAGGGGGCATTGCAGTGGAGGACAACTGGAATGAGAGGCTGACAGAGAGTAGGCCCAAATCAGTAAGTAGTCGAAATGCAGTTCAAAATTGGCAACCGTAGTAAACAGGCGGCACAGCTTTGTTCAGTGGAGGAGAACAGCAAGGAGTGGCAGACACCGATAGTAGGCCCCAACCCAACTAGTACGCCAAATGCAGTTGTTCCATTTAACCACTATTTAACAAGAGCCTGAAGATAGAAGCTCAGGAAAGGCAACCTGGAGAACACCTTGGAGTGGAACACACCGTCTCTACACCCCATACCCAATTTGTAGGCCTAATGCAGTGTAGTTTCCAACAACTACTGTCATGATCCCAATGGCAGGGGATCACTAAAGGACAAGCACAGATACAAACAAGCTCTAGGGCGATGGAACCTGAGCTGACCGCGACCCTGAACCTAACACACAAATAAAAGTAGCCGGGGAACGTGCCTACGATGATCCTAGACGTCTCGCTCCAGCCGAAGATCTAACTTCCCCTATTAGAAGAAACACAGACCTCTCTTGCCTCCAGAGAAATACCCCACAGAAATAGCAGCCCCCCACATATAATGACGGTGAAATGAGAGGAAAGCACATACGCAGTATGAAAACAGTTTCAGCAAAATGAGGCCCGCTAAAGCTAGATAGCAGAGGATACAAAAGTGAACTGCGCGGTCAGCGAAAAACCCTTTAAAAAACCATCCTGAAATTACTTGAACTCATGTGCCAACTCATGGTACATGAGGAGCAATTTCAGCCCACTAGAGCAACCAGCAGCAATAATCACATATCTGCAGGCTGGACTAAAAAACCAAATAAAGCAAAACACCAAAACAGGAAAATCCAAACTTAGCTTGACCAGAAGGTTCTAGGAGCAGGGAGCAGAGGTAACAAGACACACTGGATACATTGATAACCGGCGAGGAAATGCCAGCAAAGCCAGGTTAAATAGGAAACTCCCATATCCTGATGGAACAGGTGGAACCCAGAGACCCAGGAAAGACAAGTCACCCAGTACCATCAGTAAACACCAGAGGGAGCCCAAAAACAGAGCTCACAACAAACTACTAAACGAGAGCATTAAGATCGAAGCAATGGCGAGGAAACCTGGGGAACACCTTGGAGTGGAACACACCATCTCTCTACACCCTATACCCATTTTGTAGGCCTAATGCAGTGTAGTTTCCAACAACTACTAAACGAGAGCCTGAAGATAGAAGCTCAGGAAAGGCAACCTGGAGAACACCTTGGAGTGGAACACACCGTCTCTACACCCCATACCCAGTTTGTATGCCTAACGCAGTGTAGTTTTCTACAACTACTAAACGAGAGTCGAAAGACCGAAGCAATGTGGACGAAACCTGGGGCACACCTTGGGGCGGCAGACACCGTTAGTAGGCCCTACCAAAGTTGTACCCCCAATGCAGTTTTAAAATTCCTAGAGGCTGAAAACAAGACTATTGACGCTCAGCTTTTTTCAAAGGAACACAGCTGAATTGAGTGGCGCAGACAGACACAGGTAGTAGGCCTTAAACCAAAAATTGTGGCTCACTGCAGCTTAAAAAAGGTTACAGGGGTACACAGGCAGCATTGCTCTGGGCAGTGGAGGACAATTTCAATAGTGGACCGCAGACAACACTTTGTACGCCTACTACTAAAAAAGGATGCTCTATGCAATAAAAAATAGGTTCCAGGGGTACACGGGCAGCAGTAGTCTGGTCAGTGTAGGAGTAGTAGAAAGAAGGGACCGCAGACAGGCTTCGAAGGCCTAACATAACAAAATAGGGCTGTAGGCAATTTAAAATTGGTTCCAGGGGTACACGGGCAGCAGTAGAATGGTCAGTGGAGGCCTTGTGGAAGGAGGGACCGCAGACAGGCTTTGAAGGCCTAACATAACAAAATAGGGCTGTTGGCAATTTAAAATTGGTTCCAGGGGTACACGGGCAGCAGTAGAATGGTCAGTGGAGTCCTAGTGGAAGGAGGGACCGCAGACAGGCTTCGAAGGCCTAACATAAAAAAATTGGACAGGCTGTAGGCACTTTAAAATTGGTTCCAGGGGTAGACGGGCAGCAGTGGTCTGGTCAGCGGAGGCCGATTGTAATGAGTGTCTGCCAGTTAGTAGTCCAAAACAAATAAATGTGAATGTCTCGCATTAAAACAAAACGAAAACACTAAAGGGTGCAATCATTAGGTTCAGGGGTGGGATCCTCTGCGTAGTTTCAGACCTACTAATTTAGCGCAAAGTATTTACTGTGGTAAATAGAGGACACTGCCCCTGACTATGTTAAGTACCATCATACATGTCAACACAATGGTATTGTCAGTGGCAGGAATGGAAGGATGTCAGCGCATAGACTAAACATTGGTGGAACTGTGAGAGATAACTGTGGAAGTGGTAGAGCAATGTTTGACCTGGGGTTGGGTGAACTCTCTTGTGGCCGGCGGTACAGGCCCAGGGCCCCTCATGTTACAACAGTGTGTCTGACGTTGGGTGCGCACCACCACCGCCAGAGACACTTTATTGTACTATGAGGGACCCAGTGGCAGTGCCGTCGACCAAAAGCGGGCACACCCACCTCTTCAGACAAACAGCACTCTCACGGGTGCTTGCGCCAAGTCGCGATACCACGGCCCCGTGTGGGGAGTTTGGCCATTTAGGGAGGTGTAAACATGTCGTATGCTGGACAATCAGCTGCAGCAAATTAGACATTCGAAAAGTAATTCACAGTAGTCCACAGGCAAGAGCTTTTCGTAGGAATGCTAGGTGTCTGCCGGGCAAGGTGGGGCAAAAGAATTCGAAATCCAGTTGTGGTTCATTTTAATGAATGTTAGATCATCAACATTTTGGGTAGCCAGACGATTCCTTTTTTCGGTTAATATTGAACCTGCAACACTGAATACTCTTTCTGATAGGACACTAGCTGCCGGGCAAGCAAGCTCCTGCAATGCATATTCTGCCAATTCTGGCCAGGTGTCTAATTTTGATGCCCAGTAATCAAATGGGAATGACGGTGGAGGGAGAACATCGATAAGGGATGAAAAATAGTTAGTAACCATACTGGACAAATGTTGTCTCCTGTCACTTTCAATTGATGCAGCAGTACCTGTCCTGTCTGCGGTCATAGCAAAATCACTCCACAACCTGGTCAGAAAACCCCTCTGGCCAACGCCACTTCTGATTTCTGCCCCTCTAACTCCTCTGGTCTGCTGGCCCCTGCAGCTCGTGTGAGAACGATCACGGGCGCTGTGTGCTGGGAATGCCTGAAGCAAACGGTCAACAAGAGTTGATTGTTTGGTTGCTAATATTAGTTCCAAGTTCTCATGTGGCATAATATTTTGCAATTTGCCTTTATAGCGAGGATCAAGGAGGCAGGCCAACCAGTAATCATCATCGTTCATCATTTTAGTAATGCGTGTGTCCCTTTTGAGGATACGGAAGGCATAATCCGCCATGTGGGCCAAAGTTCCAGTTGTCAAATCTGCGGTTGTGATTGGTTGAGGGGCAGTTTCAGGCAAATCTACGTCACTTGTGTCCCTCAAAAAACCAGAACCCGGCCTTGCCACGCAACCAATTTCCAGTGCCCCCGGGAAAGCTTCCTCATTAAAAATATACTCATCCCCATCATCCTCCTCGTCCTCCACCTCCTCTTCGCCCGCTACCTCGTCCTGTACACTGCCCTGATCAGACAATGGCTGACTGTCATCAAGGCTTTCCTCTTCCTCTGGTGCAGACGCCTGATCCTTTATGTGCGTCAAACTTTGCATCAGCAGACACATTAGGGGGATGCTCATGCTTATTATGGCGTTGTCTGCACTAACCAGCCGTGTGCATTCCTCAAAACACTGAAGGACTTGACACATGTCTTGTATCTTCGACCACTGCACACCTGACAACTCCATGTCTGCCATCCTACTGCCTGCCCGTGTATGTGTATCCTCCCACAAAAACATAACAGCCCGCCTCTGTTGGCACAGTCTCTGAAGCATGGGCAGTGTGGAGTTCCACCTTGTTGCAACGTCTATGATTAGGCGATGCTGCGGAAGGTTCAAAGACCGCTGGTAGGTCTGCATACGGCTGGAGTGTACAGGCGAACGTCGGATATGTGAGCAAAGTCCACGCACTTTGAGGAGCAGGTCGGAGAACCCAGGATAAGTTTTCAATAAGCACTGCACCACCAGGTTTAAGGTGTGAGCCAGGCAAGGAATGTGTTTCAGTTGGGAAAGGGAGATGGCAGCCATGAAATTCCTTCCGTTATCACTCACTACCTTGCCTGCCTCAAGATCTACTGTGCCCAGCCACGACTGCGTTTCTTGTTGCAAGAACTCGCACAGAACTTCCGCGGTGTGTCTGTTGTCGCCCAAACACTTCATAGCCAATACAGCCTGCTGACGCTTGCCAGTAGCTGGCCCATAATGGGACAACTGGTGTGCAACAGTGTCAGCTGCCGATGGAGTGGTTGGCCGACTGCGGTCTGTGGAAGAGCTGTCGCTTCTGCAGGAGGACGAGGAGGAGGAGGAGGGGGTGCGAACGCCTACAGCCAACTGTTTCCTAGACCGTGGGCTAGGCACAACTGTCCCGAAATTGCTGTCCCCTGTGGACCCTGCATCCACCACATTCACCCAGTGTGCCGTGATGGACACGTAACGTCCCTGGCCATGCCTACTGGTCCATGCATCTGTAGTCAGGTGCACCTTTGTACTCACAGATTGCCTGAGTGCATGGACGATGCGCTCTTTAACATGCTGGTGCAGGGCTGGGATGGCTTTTCTGGAAAAGTGTCGACTGGGTAGCTCGTAGCGTGGTTCAGCGTACTCCATCAGGGCTTTGAAAGCTTCACTTTCAACTAACCGGTAGGGCATCATCTCTAACGAGATTAGTCTAGCTATATGGGCGTTAAAACCCTGTGTACGCGGATGCGAGGATAAGTACTTCCTTTTTCTAACCAGAGTCTCATGTAGGGTGAGCTGGACTGGAGAGCTGGAGATCGTGGAACTTGCGGGAATGCCGGTGGACATGGCAGACTGAGAGACGGTTGGAGACTGTATTGTTTCCGCCGGTGCCCTAGATGCAATATTTCCTCCTACAAAACTGGTGATTCCCTGACCGCTTTTGGCTGGAAAAGAAACCTGCACAGATACTGCCGGTGGTGCGGAAAATGGTGGCCTTACAGTGACGGAAGGGATGTTGCGTTGCTGACTAGCTTCATTGGCCGAGTGTGCTACAACCTTAAGGGACGTTTGGTAGTTAGTCCAGGCTTGAAAATGCATGGTGGTTAAATGTCTATGCATGCAACTTGTATTGAGACTTTTCAGATTCTGACCTCTGCTTAAGCTAGTTGAACATTTTTGACAGATGACTTTGCGCTGATCAATTGGATGTTGTTACTGCACTCTTCCTAGCATTGGATCCCTTTTCAGGGATTGTAGACTGAGCTTTAACCGGATGGCCACGCTGTCCTCCAACAGGTTTTGGCTTTGACACGCGTTTTGGGCCAGATACGGGCCCGGCAGATGGAACCTGTTGCGATGTTGATGCCTGCTGCGGCCCCTCCTCCACCTTCGCTTCTGAACTACTGCCGCCTGCACCCTGTTCCCCCAATGGCTGCCAATCGGGGTCAACAACTGGGTCATCTATTACCTCCTCTTCTAGCTCGTGTGCAACTTCGTCTGTGTCACCGTGTCGGTCGGTGGTATAGCGTTCGTGACGGGGCAACAGTCTCATCAGGGTCTGATTGTGGATCAGTACCCTGAGAGGGCAATGTTGTGGTCTGAGTCAAAGGACCAGCATAGTAGTCAGGCTGTGGCTGTGCATCAGTGCACTCCATGTCAGAATCTACTTGTAATGGGCATGGACTGTTAACTGCTTCACTTTCTAAGCCAGGGACGGTATGTGTAAAGAGCTCCATGGAGTAACCCGTTGTGTCGCCTGCTGCATCCTTCTCTCTTGTTGTTGTTTTTGCTGAAGAGGACAAGGAAGCGACTTGTCCCGGACCGTGAACATCCACAAGCGACGCGCTGCTTTTACATTTACCAGTTTCAGAAGAGGAGGCAAAAGAGCTAGAGGCTGAGTCTGCAAGGTAAGCCAAAACTTGCTGTTGCTGCTCCGGCTTTAAAAGCGGTTTTCCTACTCCCAGAAAAGGGAGCGTTCGAGGCCTTGTGTAGCCAGACGACGAACCTGGCTCCACAGCTCCAGACTTAGGTGCAATATTTTTTTTCCCACGACCACCTGATGCTCCACTACCACTACCATCATTACCAGCTGACAATGAACGCCCACGGCCACGACCTCTTGCACCAGACTTCCTCATTGTTTTAAAAACTTAACCAAAGTAACTTTATTTGTTGCTGTCAAACAACTTACACGGTGACCTATAACTTCAGTATGATTTCAATATCCCTTTACAGGTTGGTGAGACCACAAGGAAAATCAGGCACAATGTTACACACACTGTTTTCTGTGGCACCAAATCACAGAGATGCCACACACGCAGGACTGTCACCCAAGCACAAATGTCAATATTAATCTCCCACTGTTTTATTTATTTATTTATTTTTTTTCAGGGAGACTTTAGAAACAAAATTAAAAAAATGATTTTTTCAGGAAGAATTTAGAAACCAAGTAAAATAAAATGATTTTTTCAAGGACAATTTAGAAACCAAATTAAAAAAATAAATAAATAGGCTTTCTATGGCCCACTGAGTGAGAGATGGCACACACAGGAGTCAGGAGTGGCACACAAGCCCTGAGGCCAATATTTTTCTCCCACTGATTGATGTAGTGATTTTTTCAGGTAGATTTTAGAACCCAAATCAAGCAAAAAAATAAATATGCTTTCTATGGCCCACTGAGTGAGAGATGGCACACACAGGGATGGCACTCTAGCAGAAATGCCAATCAATCTCCCACAAAAAAAAAAAACAGGGACTGTCCTACAATTACTATCTCCCTGCAGTAATCTCAGCCAAGTATGGCAGGCAGCAATAAGGAGTGGACTGATGCACAAATTAAATAAAAAGTGTGGACAAACAAACAAGATAGCTGTGCAGAACAACAGGATTTGTGCTTTGAAAAAAGCAGTTGGTTTGCACAGCGGCGTACACACAGCAATGCAGCTATCAGGGAGCCTTCTAGGGCAGCCCAATGAGCTACAGCGCTGAGAAAAAAAAAATGTAGCTTCCACTGTCCCTGCACACCGAAGGTGGTGTTGGACAGTGGAAATCGCTACAGCACAAGCGGTTTGGTGGTTAATGGACCCTGCCTAACACTATCCCTGCTTCTGACGAAGCGGCAGCAACCTCTCCCTAAGCTCAGATCAGCAGCAGTAAGATGGCGGTCGGCGGGAACGCCCCTTTATAGCCCCTGTGACGCCGCAGACAGCAAGCCAATCACTGCAATGCCCTTCTCTAAGATGGTGGGGACCAGGACCTATGTCATCACGCTGCCCACACTCTGCGTTCACCTTCATTGGCTGAGAAATGGCGCTTCTCGCGTCATTGAAACGCGATTTTGGCGCGAAAGTCGCGTACCGCATGGCCGACCACGCACAGGGGTCGGATCGGGTTTCATGAAACCCGACTTTGCCAAAAGTCGGCGACTTTTGAAAATGAACGACCCGTTTCACTCAACCCTAGTCTCCAGTGCTTTCTCTCAAACCATTTTCTAGTGCTTTTTGAAGTGTGTTTTGGGTTATTGTCCCGCTGGAAGACCCATGACCTTTGACGGAGACCCAGCTTTCTCACACTGGGCCCTACATTATGCAGCAAAATTTGTTGGTAGTCTTCAGACTTCATAATGCCATGCACACGGTCAAGCAGTCTAGTGCCAGAGGCAGCAAAGCAACCCCAAAACATCAGGGAACCTCCGCCATGTTTGACTGTAGGGACAGTGTTCTTTTCTTTGAATGCCTCTTTTTTTCTCCTGTAAACTCTATGTTGATGCCTTTGCCCAAAAAGCTCTACTTTTGTCTCATCTGACCAGAGAACATTCTTCCAAAACGTTTTAGGCTTTTTCAGGTAAGTTTTGGCAAACTCCAGCCTGGCTTTTTTATGTCTCGGGGTAAGAAGTGGGGTCTTCCTGGGTCTCCTACCATACAGTCCCTTTTCATTCAGATGCCGATGGATAGTATGGGTTGACACTGTTGTACCCTCGGACTGCAAGGCAGCTTGAACTTGTTTGGATGTTAGTCGAGGTTCTTTATCCAACATCCACACAATCTTGCGTTGAAATCTCTTGTCAATTTTTCTTTTCGGTCCACATCTAGGGAGGTTAGACACAGTGCCATGGGCTTTAAACTTCTTGATGACACTGCGCACGGTAGACACAGGAACATTCAGGTCTTTGGAGATGGACTTGTAGCCTTGAGATTGCCCATGCTTCCTCACAATTTGGTTTCTCAAGTCCTCAGACAGTTCTTTGGTCTTCTTTCTTTTCTCCATGCTCAATGTGGTACACACAAGGACACAGGGCAGAGGTTGAGTCAACTTTAATCCATGTCAACTGGCTGCAAATGTGATTTAGTTATTGCCAACACCTTTTATGTGCCACAGGTAAGTTACAGGTGCTGTTAATTACACAAATTAGAGAAGCATCACATGATTTTTCGAACGGTGCCAATACTTTTGTCCACCCCCTTTTTTATGTTTGGTGTGGAATTATATCCAATTTGGCTTTAGGACAATTCTTTTTGTGTTTTTTTCATTTAAGACAAATTAAATGAAGATAATAGTAACACAGAATTTGTGTTTGCAATCATTTTCAGGAAGAAAATGAGTATTATCTGACAGAATTGCAGGGTGTCAATACTTTTGGCCATGACTGTATTTCAGTGTGTGCAGGCATCATAACTAAAAGAGCCACCTTGTCAGAATGCAGCATTTGTGCTGCACAAGGTGGCTCTTTTAGTTAAAGCCTGAAGGGGGTGACAGGTTCCCTTTAAGAATAGTTTTAGACTAATTTGAGGGTGCTGAATTCAAATCTGATCTTATAATTTCTCTATCACATCACGTTTTTGCGCTATAGGTATATAGCCCATTTTCATGAATTCCATGATAAATATAAGTAGTGTATGAAAAGTGCCGGTTTATACGGTTCACTAAGGTCAATTTAATTTTCATTTAGGCTATGTGCACACATTGCAGTTTTTACCGCGAAACCGTGGCGATTTTGATGCTGCAGGTCCGCAGCAGTTTCCATTGCGTTTACAGTAAACATGTAAACCAATGGGAAACCGCAAACCGCTGTGCACATGCTGCGGGAAAACCCGCGCAGAAACGGAGCGGTTTTCAACCCGCAGCATGTCATTTTGTGCAGAATCGCAGTGATTCTGCACACATAGAAATGCATTGATCCGCTTACTTCCCGCATGGGGCTGTGCCCACCATGCGGAAAGTAAGCGGATAATGTGCGAGTGGTACCCGGGGTGGAGGAGAGGAGACTCTCCATAATTGTGGTAAAAAAAAAAGAATTAAAATAAAAAATAATGATATACTCCCCTCCCAGTGCTGTACGCGGCCGTCCGGTCTCAGGTTTGCTATGCGAGCAGGGCCTGCGGTGACGTCGCGGTCACATGACCGTGACGTCACGAAGGTCCTTCTCGCACAGCATCTTTGGAACCGGACCGCTGCCTGCAGCACCGAGGAGATCGGGACGTCAGAGGGTGGGTATATCATTATTTTTTATTTTTAACATTACTATTGATGCTGCATATTGCTGCATATGCAGCATCAATAGTAGGAGTAAATCCCGCAGCGGAAACCGCAGGACAAAACGTGATAAATCTGCAGGGATAACCGCAGCGGTTTTGCCCTGCAGATTTATCAAATCCGCTGCGGGAGAACCCGCAGGGACCCGACCCCTACGTGTGAACATGGCCTTAGTCTCCCAATAAATGTGAGAATATCTTTGTTTTCTTTGAACATGCATAATTCCCATTTGTTATTATAACACCTTTGTTTTCTGTGCTACTGGGACAGAGCTATAGTAGAGAGCATTGGGTGAAAACTGAATGGCCTCAGCGACAGAGTTTGGCATCTGGCGATAAGAATGTCATCCATGATCCTCTAGTGGATAGGAAGGACATTGTCTTTCCTCCCTTACACATAAAACTTGGATTGATGAAGCAGTTCGTCAAAGCTCTCAATCCAAGTGGAGAATGCTTTAGCTATATATGTTCAACTTTTCCTGGTCTTAGTGCAGAGAAGAACAAGGCTGGAATATTTGATGGACTTCAAATAAGAACACTTATAAGAGACCCAAATTTTATCACATCAATGAATGAGACAGAAGAAAGAGCTTGGAATGCATTTTATAAGAAAGCAGACAACTATGAAGAGATTGTGGAAGAGCTACTAATGAGTCTGCAAAATCTTGGATGTAGAATGAGTATCAAGATTCACTATTTACACAGCCATTTGGACTTTTTTCCGGAGAACCTTGGGGATGTGAGCGAGGAACAAGGGGAGCGTTTTCATCAGGACATTAAAACAATGGAAGAACGGTATAAAGGCCGGTGGGACTCACATATGATGGCTGACTATTCCTGGAGCTTGATGAGAGACAACCCAAAAGCTGTACATCACTGATCAGCCAAGAAAAGAAAGTTCAAATAACTGCCATTTGCCATTCATCTGTGTGCCATATATATGTGTATATTTTGTAGTTTAATTTTTTAAGTATATTTGATTTGCTGTACATAGACTTTGCAATCTTTGTTATTCCTTGATTAAAAATATACAAAATGTAGTACCGAAAATCATGTGTTTTTATCATAAAACATTAGGAGTAATTTTCATCAAAAAGTGAAAATCTCAAAATCCTGATGGGATAGCCAAAAACGGAGTTCATATTCGTCATCAGCAGCCAAAATTGACTTAAAATATGTTTTAAAACTTTTTGCCAGAAAAATTGCATTGACCAGTGTTCTCAAACAATGACACTGTTCATCTTGTCCCAGTCTGCACCTCAAAAGCAAACAAGTGCCCAGGAACAGGAACCATAAGTCCAGAGAGGCAGCCAAAAAACTCTAGTGTCAATATTTTCATATAGCTAACCACAAAGATAATGCGCCCACTCACATCCCGCAATGCTCAGTAGTCTGATGTGGTCCACGAGACAGAAATCTAGTATTCTACAGAAGACACTTCATCAGGCTCCTTACAGCACCACTAAAGGTACCGTCACACTGAACGATATCGCTAGCGATCCGTGACGTTGCAGCGTCCTGGATAGCGATATCGTTGAGTTTGACACGCAGCAGCGATCAGGATCCTGCTGTGCCATCGTTGGTCGGAGCAGAAAGTCCAGAACTTTATTTTGTCGCTGGACTCCCGCAGACATCGCTGAATCGGCGTGTGTGACGCCGATTCAGCGATGTCTTCACTGGTAACAAGGGTAAACATCGGGTTACTAAGCGCAGGGCCGCGCTTAGTAACCCGATGTTTACCCTGGTTACCAGTGTAAATGTAAAAAAAAAAACACTACATACTTACCTTCCGCTGTCTGTCCCCCGGCGCTGTGCTTCTCTGTGACAGCTCTCCAGCGACCACACAGCGACACTGCAGCGATCGGGATCATTGTCTAGATCGCTGCAGCTTCGCTAAATGTGACGGTACCTTAAGCAACTCAATACTTTGACTTTATATACAAGGGCTTTCCAGATGTTTATGCTTTACAGCAGGGGCGCACAATATTTTAGTAAAAGGGCCACCTTCTCAAACTGTACTGCTCTGAAAAAAGCTTATGGTTATTCCGATCAGGGACATTTACGGCACACTGACAGTGTACACCATCAAGGTCTGAGAAATAAATACATGCTTATCTGCCTAAAATGGGGACACTTTAAAAAACTATGGTAAAACTGGTATACTTGTGTCTAGTACAGGATCAGAGGAGAGGGCAGTAAATGAAACGGATATTAGGGGACAAAATAAAATCCTACACTGCATCCTATGGGCTCGCAACACTGACCACTGTGCCTTGATTGCCTCGTCAAGCTGCCTATGAACGGATTCAGCCATGTAAAAATAGGGCACTTTTTTCCTCTGAAAATATATTTCATCTCTTGCTCTGTATCGATAGCCCGTTCTCTGATGTTTCTGAAATTGGAGAAATGTGAGTAGATAATGGTCATCATTTTACAGTGAATGTAGCCAACAGCTTCCTATCAGAAGTATGGGTTACAGACATACCGTTATAAAATCTCAAGGATTATAGTTTGCCAATGTGTCCAAAACAATGTTGGCTTTCAGTGATGTTTTGGTAAGCTGTCTAGAGGAAAAAAAATTAAAAAGTTGGCAACCCTGCCCATAATGCCAGCCACAGAGCACCTTCTATGCTTGGCAGTCACACAGTGATTTGCAGGGTGCATGCATCGTGCATGCATCCCCCAGCCACAAGCTGGGCACCTCTCAGGGGGTCAGATATTGAGATGTGTGTAATGTCTATCTACTATATAATTGTCTAAGGGTCACTTCCGTCTGTCCTGTCTGTCACGGATATTCATTGGTCGCGGCCTCTGTCTATCATGGAGATCCAAGTCGCTGATTGGTCGCCGCAAAACAGCCACGACCAATCAGCGACAGGCACAGTCCGGAAGAAAATGGCCGCTCCTTACTCCCCGCAGTCACTGCCCGCCGCCCGTATACTCCCCTCCAGTCACCGCTAACACAGGATTAATGCCGTCGGTAACGGACCGTGTTATGCCACGGGTAACGCACTCCGTTACCGCCGCTATTAACCCTGTGTGTCCCCAACTTTTTACTATTGATGCTGCCTATGTGGCATCAATAGTAAAAAATGTAATGTAAAAAATAATTTAAAAAAAAAAAAAACTGCTATCCTCACCCTCCGTTGTCCGCTGAGCCGGTCGCCATCTTCCATTCCCGGCGATGCATTGGGAAATTACCCAGAAGACTTAGCGGCCTCGCGAGACCGCTAAGTCATCTGGGTAATTTCGCAATGCATCCTGGGAACGGAAGATGGCAGCAGCCGCGCGCCTATCGCCGGAGCTCAGCTGGACCCCAAGAGGTGAGTATATACCGTATTTTCCGCTTTGTAAGACGCACTTTATTTCCCCCAAATTTGGGGGGGAAATGTGGGTGCGTCTAACAAAGCGGATAAACCGCTTACCATTACAGGCTGGGAGGAGGGGGTGTCCGCCGCCGCTACCGCCTGCCGCCGCTGTCGTCCGCCGCCACTGCCGGGGTTGTCCGCTGCTGCCCCGGGTGATGCTGAAGGCTCCGGTGCTGCGGGGGGCTCTGGCGACATTTTGTGAAAGACCAGAGCCCCCCGGCAGTTCTTCCATGCGTTCCAGTATGACTAATTCCGGGAAAATGGCCGCCGGAATCTCGGGAGATGAGATTTCAGCGCTGAGATCTCATCTCTCGAGATTCCGGCGGCCATTTTCCCGGAGTTAGTTCCAGTATGACTGACTCCGGGAAAATGGCCGCCGGAATCTCGGGAGATGAGATTTCAGCGCCGAGATCTCATCTCTCGAGATTCCGGCGGCCATTTTCCCGGAGTCAGTAATACAGGAACGCATGGATGAACTGCCGGGGGCTCTGGCCTTTCACAAAATGTCGCCAGAGCCCCCCGCAACACCGGAGACAGCCCTACAGCACAGGAGCCCCCTGCAGACCCCTCATCCCAGCCTGCAGCAAAGGAGCCCCCTGCAGACCCCTCATCCCAGGCTGCAGCACAGGAGCCCCCCTGCAGCACAGGAGCCCCCTGCAGACCCCCTCATCCCAGCCTGCAGCAATGCTCCACTCCTGCCTCCGGCAACGAGCCTGGGACCCTGATCCACCACAACCACAACCCCTGGTAAGTAATAAGACGCATGGATTATAAGACGCCCCACCAATTTATTAAAAAATAGTTTTTTCCTATTTTTCTCCTCAAAATTTGGGGTGCGTCTTATAATCCGGAGCGTCTTACAAAGCGAAAAATACGGTAACTTTTTTTTATTTTAATTGTTTTTTTTAACAGGGATATGTGCCCACACTGCTGTATACTACGTGGGCTGTTTTCTATACTGCGTGGCTGCTATATACTACATAGGCAGTGTGATATACTACGTGGCTGGGCAATATACTACGTGACTGGGCAATATACTACGTGACTGGGCAATATACTATGTAGCTGGGCAATATACTACGTGACTGGGCAATATACTATGTAGCTGGGCAATATACTACGTGACTGGGCAATATACTATGTGACTGGGTAATATACTACGTACCTGGGCAATATACTACGTGGGCTGTGCAATATACTACGTGGACATGCATATTCTAGAATACCCGATGCGTTAGAATCGGGCCACCATCTAGTAGCTTTATAACATTCTCATTGTGTAAAGGTACCGTCACACTAGACGATATCGCTAGCGATCCGTGACGTCGCAGCGTCCTGGCTAGCGATATCGTCCAGTGTGACAGGCAGCAGCGATCAGGCCCCTGCTGTGATGTCGCTGGTCGGGGAAGAAAGTCCAGAACTTTGTTTCGTCGCTGGACTCCCCGCAGACATCGCTGAATCGGTGTGTGTGACACCGATTCAGTGATGTCTTCGCTGGTAACCAGGGTAAACATCGGGTTACTAAGCGCAGGGCCGCGCTTAGTAACCCGATGTTTACCCTGGTTACCATCGTTAAAGTAAAAAAACAAACACTACATACTTACCTACCGCTGTCTGTCCTCGGCGCTCTGTTTCTCTGGTCTGGCTGTGAGCGCCGGGCAGCCGGAAAGCAAAGCCAAAATCAGGCGTGGATCACTGATGTAAAAAGAATGAACGTGCGGACGTGGCCTTGGGGTACGTTCACACAAATTGCATTTTCGGTCCAAGACCAGTCCTTGAAAGAGACTGACCTCACACGGACTGCACCCACATCAATGTTTGTCAATTGAGCTGTTGAGATGAGTTTTATTATATGGATCACATGTATACGGACCATGAACCCAAATCCTCTCTCCCCTCTACATAGAATGTCATCACCAGCAACTGCCATCTCCTATCTTAGTAATGTAAAATCTGTTACACTGAATACAGAATTTACCTGTAAATTGAGACTCTTGAAAATGAATGATCAGTCATGGCGGAGAAAGAAGCAGATAAATTACAAAGTTTCTTTTTTTTTTTCATGTGTACTATTAATTTATGAAAGGCTTTAATTTTTTCAACAGTTACTCTTACAACCCTTTAAACTAAGTCTTCCCAACATGATGGTTTTTAATTACGGTAATACCAAAGTCCTCTCTACCCCAACGAAATTAAGAGGAACTGCAAGCAATAAGCCCAGCACAAAAGAGTTACTGACGCCAAAGACCAGTGCACTATAATGTGCCTTCGGAAAATGGCTGATCGGATAGATATGAATTTGCTGAAATGGTAACGTCCTCTAACCTTCTATAAAGATGTTTAGCAAATTTTCAAGATATGAAGAGAACCAAATCTTGGATCAATATATCCTTAAATGAAATTCTTAAAAATAATCCAAGTGCCCCGTCCTTCCTTAGAACTGTGAATAGGATGGGAATGTGCTGGATACCGGAGCACATCTGTGGGGTTAGACTCTTTCTGAAGTGTCAGGTGTGCACTGACGTATCCACTGCCATCAGATACACAAAGAGGATCATTTACAAAGAAAACTGGCAGCATTGTTATCATTATGTAAATGCCGCCCTTACTTAGAAGATTCATCATGGCATAATCTTCCCAGCTGATGTCAGATTAACCCAGCCAGTAACCGCAAAATGCACACAAAAAATAAATATGTATATAGAAAATGCCTTAAAAAAGGGCCATATTTCATCACCTGCAGAATTACAGGTTCTTATGGTTACATCTGTATTGCCAAGAAATGTATTTGTAGCCTGCTTACACAGACTGCCTGCCGTAGACAGCACATACACGGAAAGAACGTGACAAATGCCGTAGCAAGGATCATTAGGAAAAGATTTTAGCAGTAAGAAGTCTTAGGGACGTGTGAGGGATGAAAACGCACAGAATAGAAAACCTCAGCTAATGCCCATCTTGGCAGGGCTCGTAGTTGCGTCTAGTGTTACATAACCCCGGCTCATCTTAAATCACAAAATATTTGCTTGTACAAAACTCTTTTCTAGTCTTTAACCACTAGTGGACATAGTACATTCTATTATATCCCTTGTCAGGTACAAGTGTATAGAGAGAAACACTCCACATACGGTGGTGGGCGCCAGCTGTGTTACACAGTCAGCACTCTGCTTTTAAAAGCATTGACTGGAGCCAACTTGGATTGCTGGTATTTAAAGTTGTTTTACCAAGAACAAAGCATATTTTAATCAATAGATCTTGGAATAACACGTATTTTCCGGCGTATAAGACGACTGGACGTATAAGACGACCCCCAACTTTTCCAGTTAAAATATAAAATCTTCTCAAAAGTCGGGGTTGTCTTATATGCCGGGTGTCGTCTTATAGGGTGGGTGCGGAGCAGGGTGGATAAAAATAAATGTTTTAAAAAATAAAAAAAATAAAAAAATCGGATTTTTTTTATTTAAATCGGATTTTTTTTATTTAAATCGGATTTTTTTCAATAAACTGCTTTTTGAGGAAAATATTTTACCATCCAAAGGTTCTTCCATCATGAGATAAAGCTGAGTTGTTTAACTCAGTAGAATAAAGGCTGTATATGTGTAACATTCACAATGCCATGCTCTTCCAGAGGTTTCTGTAGGATTAGTGGGCAGTTTCTCTCCTATATTATCACAGACGCTCGCTTTACTTACGCAGTTCTCAAAACTGAATTAGACTCCGCAGAGGTCCCAGCCTCTTCTTCACGGCAAAAATGTTACAACATGAACAGAGTTGAGAAAAAGACCTTAATCCTATTGTTCTACAAACCTATGAATACAGAATCAACCCCTTCAGTGCCAAGTCCAAGAAGTTAGACAATATGTTTCTGATTGTTTGGAGTGGAATAGATCTGCACAACACAAGAAGAATGTGAATCTAAGTGTGAGGAGGAGGAAGGGCAAGCAGACAAGAAAATGAAAGTGAAACTTTGAGCACAATACTGCAGCATAGCCACAGACAGACAAGTCTGGATCTGTTTGTGTGTACGATCTGAGGTTTATTACATTCTTTCCTTATAATGGCAGCAGGCCGTAAAAGAGACCCAGTTTGGGAATATTTTAATGAAGCTCCTTCGCCTATCGGTAAGGCAGGCATGCGTGAAAAATGCAAAAGATGCAACAAAGATGCAAGGCCTGGTGGCACGAATGAGGCAACATCATGAGAAATGCGGTGATGAAGATGACCAAAGAAACACTTCTGAACAGGCAGGATCTTCAGGTTGGTAAACATTTTTATTGAATCCTATTTCTAAAGACTGAACTGTCATGTGTGAGAAAAATTATATTATTACTGCATGTTACTGTCAATTGGTACAGTTATGAAGAAAAACAAATTCCTTTTGGGGCAGGGGCAGTGATGTGTTGTGTACAATAAGCAGAAATTGTATAAACAATAAAATAACAGCATTGACTTTTTTTTGTTTAGGGGAATTCATGGATTCTGGAAACTATCCACCTCCAAGATCACCATCATCCTGTTCTACAGTTTCAGAGTTATCCATCAAGGATAGTGCTTCATTAGCAGCAGCATCATCAGACACCCACAGCCACATATCACCATCACCCAAAAGGAAGAAAAAACCTTTACCTCCTGGAACCACCATAGATAGGTTTGTGATAAGAACTAGCAGATTAGAAAAAGAGTTGATTGATGAAAAAATTGCCCAGTTTATTTATGCAACAAACTCTTCTTTCCGTCTGACTGAGAACCCACATTTCATTAATATGGTTCAGTCACTGAGACCAGGATACAGTCCACCCAGCAGAGCTGATGTTGCAGGGAAACTGCTGGATCAAGTGTATGACAGAGAAATGGAGCAATGTGCAACAGCTCTGGAGGGTAAAATTGTTAACCTAAGTATTGATGGGTGGAGTAATGTCCACAATGATCCTATTGTATGTGCTTGTATAACAACAGAAGAAGGTAAAGTCTTCCTTGCACAAACAACTGATACGACAGGAAATGCACACACAGCAGAATACTTACAAGAAGTGGCAGTAAAAGCTATAACGACATGTGAACAAAAATTCAAATGTCTAGAACGCAGTTTGGTCACTGACAATGCTGCAAACGTATCCAAGATGAGAAGAGATTTAGAAGAGCAGGGAGGGAATACAAAGCTGCTAATAACATATGGTTGCAGTGCTCATTTGCTGCACCTCTTAGCCAAAGACTTAAGTGTTCCAGAAATAAAGGCTAATGTTGTTGAAATTGCTAAATACTTCCGTAATAATCATTTTGCTGCAGCAGCTCTGAAAAGGATGGGTGGAACCAAGCTAACGCTCCCACAAGATGTTAGATGGAACTCTGTGGTGGACTGTTTTGAGCAGTATATCAAAAACTGGCCTATTCTGATGACACTTTGTGAAGAAAATCGAGATAAAATAGATGGCACTGTCACGGCCAAAATCCTCAACATTGGGCTTAAGAGAATTGTTGAACATATGCTGAGCTTCCTGAAACCCATCTCTCAAGCTTTAAACACAATACAGAAAAATAGCTGTTTTATTGTGGATGCTGTTGAAATTTGGAAGGAACTGAGTGAACACTTAAAAACAGAACTACACATGGACAGAATTAAATTACAAGCAGTAAACAAACGAATGGGACAAGCACTGACTCCAGCTCATTTTTTGGCTAATATTGTCAAAATCCAATATCAGGGTCAAAACCTAAGTGCTGAGGAAGAGGAGTTAGCTATGACATGGGTATCCAGCAATCATCCATCTTTAATGCCAACTATAATAAACTTCAGAGCTAAGGGGGAACCATTCAAGAAATATATGTTTGCTGAAGATATTTTAAGGAAGGTCACACCAGTAAACTGGTGGAAGTCACTTAAGCGCTTGGATTTAGAGACTGTTCAAGTAATGATTTCACTTTTAACAGCAGTAGCTTCTTCTGCAGGCGTTGAAAGAATATTCTCTTCCTTTGGACTCATTCATTCTAAATTGAGAAATCGGTTGGGACCCAATAAAGCAGGAAAGCTTGTTTTTCTTTTCCAGATTATGAATAGAAACAAAGAAGAAGATGATATGATGATGAAGATGACGACAAGTGAGCTACAGAGGACAGTAGGGACAGTAGTATTTAAGTTTTTCATGTGTCGGCTGGGCTGACAGTCTAAGTTTCTTATAATATATATATATTTTGTTTAGCCAAATTAGTTAACAAACATGGATGTTTGTTTAAGCAAATAACTTATGCTGTAATGTTGTTATTGTTTCAGTTGAATAAATCTATTTAAATTGTTATTAAGGTCAGGATTATTTTTCTCCTTCCTAAGGCTGGTTTCACATTTGCGTTTTTTTGGGTGCGTTTTTGCGGTAAAAAACGCAAAAAAAACGCATGGTGAAAAAACGCATGTAAACGCTGCGTTTTTTTGACGCATGTGTTTTTGCATGTGGTGAAAAAAATGCGGCGTTTTGACACGTTTAAATGCGTTTTTTCATGCGTTTGCGTTTTTTTAAACGCATGCTGAGAAATGTGTGACAGCTGCCAATCATCAAAATAAAGTAAAAAAACCCACTATAAACAGAAATAGTTAGGGTTAGGGGTAGGGATCTGTTATGAACAGGTAATTCAGAACCATAATGGACCTTGAAGTTCAGAGCACACAAAGTGACCTGACAATTACCAAAAACATAGGACGAGCTCTGAGACGTGGGAACTCTGCTGACCGCAATCCCTAATCCTATCACACCACACCAGAGGTAGCCGTGGATTGCGCCTAACGCTCCCTATGCAACTCGGCACAGCCTGAGAAACTAACTAGCCCTGAAGATAGAAAAATAAGCCTACCTTGCCTCAGAGAAATTCCCCAAAGGAAAAGGCAGCCCCCCACATATAATGACTGTGAGTAAAGATGAAAATACAAACACAGAGATGAAATAGATTTAGCAAAGTGAGGCCCGACTTACTGAATAGACCGAGGATAGGAAAGATAGCTTTGCGGTCAACACAAAAACCTACAAACAACCACGCAGAGGGGCAAAAAGACCCTCCGCACCGACTAACGGTACGGAGGTGCTCCCTCTGCGTATCAGAGCTTCCAGCAAGCAAGAAAAACCAATATAGCAAGCTGGACAGAAAATATAGCAAACAAAAGTAACACAAGCAGAACTTAGCTTATGTAGGCCACAGGAACGATCCAGGAGGAAGCAAGACCAATACTAGAACATTGACTGGAGGCCAGGATCAAAGCACCAGGTGGAGTTAAATAGAGCAGCACCTAACGACTTAACCTCATCACCTGAGGAAGTAAACTCAGAAGCCGCAGTACCACTCATCCACCAAAGGAAGCTCATAGACAGAACCAGCCGAAGTACCACTCTCGACCACAGGAGGGAGCTTGGCCACAGAATTCACAACAGGGATCATAACCCTAACCCTAAAGGGATCCTAACCCCAACCCTACTGCTAACCCTAACCCTAAAGGGATCCTACCCCTACCTCTAACCCTAAGGGATCCTAACCCTAACCCTAAAGGGGTTAGGGGTAGGGTTAGGATCCCTTAGGGTTAGGGGTAGGGTTAGGGTTAGGATCCCTTTATCACCTTTATGTTGGGGGGTGGCATATCAGTGTGTTTTCTGGTTTTTTAATATAAAAACGCATGCGTTTTTTAACGCAAAAAAACGCATGCACAAAAAAACGTATGCGTCTCCATTGACTCCAATGTATTTTTTGACCCAAAAGAAACGCATGAAAACGCATGCTTTTTTTGGTCCAAAAAACTCTCTCAAAAATACTACAAGTTGCATTTTTGAAAAAGAACGCATGCAGCAAAAAAACGCATGCATTTTAAAACGCGACCAAACGCGTACAACAAAAATGCAAAAAACGCTGCAGACAAAAACGCAAGTGTGAAACCACCCTAAGTACAACAGAACAGTGGTGTCCAAATATGAATGATTAACCCATTAAACTGGGGAGAAAAAAGTAATATAAAAAGTGATTCTAAAAATCTACATCTACTTGCATGTTAAAGTAGCAAGAACTAGTTTAGGTAGAAACTTTGATTTAAATCACTGATTTAAATCAAGCCTTACTGACTAGTGATTTAAATCGTGATTTAAATCAGTTAGATTTAAATCAAATCCACCCTGGTGCGGAGTAATCTGCGGTCAATGTATATAGTGGGGGGGAGTGGTCCCGATGACGAGGTGAGGGAGCGCCTCACCAGGAAGGTGTAAGTGAAGCAAACTGTCAGCGTCTGGGATGCCAGGGGTATGCAAAAAAGAGAGAGAGCGGTGCTGTGCCTAGAAAAACACTCCTCTTTCACTAATCTGGCTCGCTCTTGTATCCTATTATCTCCTTCTCGGCCTCTGCTTCACTTACACCTTCCCGGTGAGGTGCCCCCTCACCTCGTCATTGGGACCGCTCCCCCCACAATATGCGGCGACCGCAGATTACTCCGCACCTGCCCTATAAGACGACACCTGGCGTATAAGATACCCGACTTTTGAGAAGATTTTCAAAGGTTAAAAAGTAGTCTTATACGCCAGAAAATACAGTAACTTCCACAACTGGATGTGTTAAAATATCCCTGTGCTGAGATAATTTTATAAATGTGCCCCTGCTGTGTACTGTGTAATGGCCGTGTCTGATCGTACAGGGACATGGTCTGATCATACCACATCTCCTGGGCAGGGGGGAAGCAAAAGACAAAATACTGACAGGATAGCAGGGGATCACAGTGGATAGTGTTTGTGAGGTAAAAAGGCAGGGAAAGGTTTTACCTCACAGAAAGAATCAGCTGTGATCCCATGATGTCCTGTCTACATTTTCTTTTGCTTCCCCCCCCCCCTACCAAGGAACTCTGGCATATTCCTGCACGGTCAGACACGACCATTACACAGTACACAGCAGGGGCACATTTATAAGATAATCTCAGCACAGGAGAACCATGGAAACCCACTAAAGAAGCCCTCCTATCTATATTTTTTAAAAATATGTGTGTGCATGTAACATAATTGTATTAATATATAGTCACCTATCACTGCTCTCTTCAGTGTGCAGAACCGTTGTGCTCCTTTACTTACGTCATCGTTCTGCATACCCTCCGTGTCACACTGAGTTCTTTGGAAATGGCTATTACAAGTATATGTAGCATCAGAACAAGTCCCCAGAGGATTTCATTGTAAAAAACTTCCAGCTTGCACATAGAGCAGAAAGTGAGCTGGCTAGTTGGAATTGGGGTGACCCACCGAAAAACTAAGCAGAACAGTTGGATCCCAGAGAGGGGAGTGGTAGAGTACAGTATATTAATACAGTCGCACTACATACAAAGATGTAATTAAAATATAATAATGAATGGAGTGCTTCTTTCTACTGGACAATCCCTTTAACCCCTTTCCGACATCGGGTGTAATAATACACGATATCAGACACCCTCCAGCAGTGAGCCCACATCTTTTCGGGCACATGTCAGCTGTTTTGAACAGCTGACATGTGCCACTAACAGCATTGGGAGGAATCACGATCCTCCTGCGACTTAACCTGTTAAATTCAGCTGTCAAACACTGACAGCAGCATCAAACACGCGCTTCTGGCAAGTGCGCAGGAAATCCCAACCATGTCACATGACCACAGGTCGCCGGGGGGGTTGGCATGAGAACCAGAGGTCTCCTGCAGACCTCTATGGTCGTCACTGACGGATTGCTATGAGCACCGCCTGGTGGACGGCGCTCATAGCAAGTGAGCAATTCTACTACATACAGGCGATCTGATCATCGCCTGTATGTAGCACATGCAATATTTGATATCACCGCATTCAGAATCACCCAATCAATATAAATAAGAATGAACACTATCGCTAAATGGCGTAACGAGAAAAAAAAAGTCAAAACGCCAGGTTTTTTTTTGTCACAACAATAATACATTAAAATGCAATAATGGACGATTAAAAGATTGTACAGTATCTGCACCAAAATAGTATCTTTAAAAACGTCAGCTCGGCACGCAAAAAATAAGCCCTCACCCAACCCAAGATCATGAAAAATGAAGACACTACGGGTATCAGGAAATGGCGCAATTTCTTTGAATTTTTTTTCCCTCACTTAGACACAAAACATGTCTAGGTTCTTTTTTTAATCTATGAACTCGTAATGACCTGGAGAATCATAATAGCAGGTCAGTTTTAGCATTTAGTGAACCTAATAAAAAAGCAAAACAAATTGTGGAATTGCACTTTTTTTTTTGCAATTTCACCGAACTTGGAATTTTTTTCCTATTTTCCAGTACACGATATGTTAAAACCAATGGAGTCGTTCAAAAGTACAACTCGTCCCACAAAAAACAAGCCCTCACATGGCCATATTGACCAAAACAAAGTTATGGCTAAGGGAAGAAGGGGAGCAAAAAATGAAGATGCAAAAAACAAAAATGACTCCAGTCATGAAGAGGTTAAAGGTAACCTGTCACACAAACTCCCCCTCCCCCCTCCCCCCAGGTAAAAGAGCCAGCTTCGGCAGCACTAAGGCTGCATTCTGTGAAGGTGGCTCTTATGATTGGCATCCCTAACAACACTGAAATATTCACTTGTATAAGTTGCGCGCAATACCTGTATTGAGTCCAGGGGGTATGTTTTCTCCTCCAGACTCAGCCACCTCGCAGCCGTCTATCATCCCACCGGGGCCACCTCTCTGTCTTGTGCAGTCACCGGCGCCAGTGCTCTCATTTTTCAGGTATGTGCCATGCGCACTGCCCTGGAACTTACATCAAGTGATGAAAGTAGATCGCGCCTGCGCACAGGGCCAGATTCCCAGCCCCTCAGTGTGAATAAATCATAACACTGCGGGGCGGGATCTTGAGCCTCCGCTACACGCAGATACGATATCAGTACATCAGCTGATGGAAGTTCCAGGGCAGCGCGCACGGTGCATACCCGAAAATTGAGAGCACCGTGCAGGCGACGTGAGGAAACAGAGGAAGCGGCGCCCGGAGGCCAGAGCGGGATGGTGGACGGCTGCGAGGCGGTTGAGTCAGGGGGAGAAAATAGGTATGGCACAATTTATAAAAGTGAATATTTCAGCGTTATTAGGGATCAAAAACATAACAGCCACCTTCACAAAATGCAGCCTTAGTGATGCAGAAGGTGTCTCTTACCTCAAAAAGCCCTGGGCGATGACAGGTTCCCTTTAAATACCAAAACTTTGTGTTCTACTTACAGTACATATCTTGTGACTTTTTGCCTGGGGTTTTCCCTTTTTACTTTGTGCTGGCTTTCCGAGTAAGCTTTACTTGTTCCCCTGCATTAGTAAATTAATTTGGAGCTTCCTTATACAGGGGCTAGAAGTTATCGGGCATATTTTTTATTTTCAGAACCTAAATATATATCCTGCACTGGTGATAACTGCCAGCTCACGGTCATCAGACAAAGCACTGGGTATATGCACATTACTTTGCTTTAAAGATAGATAATTTACAGAGTGAGACTTCGACTATATTGACATGTAGCAGATAGAGGACTATTATGCCCCTTGATTCGACCTATTACCATTATTCAGAACAGCCATGTTTCTTTTAGAGGTTTAAACGGGCAAAAAGGCAAAAAAAAGTCAAACAAAGATGACAAAGTGGAGATGAAGCAACACAATACCAGGAAAACGGGAAACTGACAAATGAAGAGGAAACTAAAAGTGCAAAGAAATAGCAGGAAATTCTGAATGCCAAATGTAACATGCCAACAATAGGCTGACAAAATAGGTGCACTCCATCCTGTGAGGGAAAGGAACTGTAAAAATATTAAGAGAAAAGCAAATGTTGGGTCAGGTGGCCTGTCAGAGGGGATGGTCAATACATCAATGTAGAAGAGAAACGACAACTATTTACTGCACAGCGTGGTTAGTCCTAAGGGCTGGTTGTGGTATCTGTCTGATCAAGTGATAAGTAAGGTAATCATCTGGGTCTGTCATAACAGGAGTTGAGATCAACTGTCACATATCCAAATGAATGTTTAGACCTCCTCAAGGCTGTGTTCTCTAAAATGTCTCTCAATCAAACACCCCATCACGATAATCCTACCCCATCAATTTTGGATGTTTGTTGGGGATTTGGCAGCTAATGTGTAACAAATATGTGCATTTACACAAAGTCAAGAATGGTTTTGCACACAGAAATATCTTCATCCTCTGGTTCTCGGCTACTCTAGTTGAAGGCCAATCCACCGTGAAACTGACAAAATGGCACTCCATCGTTTCGGTGCAAACAGTAATCTACTTGCCAATATGATGTTTTTTAATCATCAAATTAGGAAATAGATGTTTAATCTCCACCTGAACCTGTTGCTGCTGACAGCTGTCAGCAGGCACTGCACTACTCTTTTAGCGGATAGCAATGGAGGAGACGTCAGGACCACAGGCTCTGTCCAGCCAGAGAGGCTAGTGTTTCCACCCAGTCGGGTAGCATAGGTGTGTGTTTTTTCTCCAGCAGGAGTAATCACCTCACTGCTGTGGCCAATGGGACAGCACGGCATGCTGGGAGCTGCCAGTTATAGTTTATACTTGCTCTGGTTCTCTTCTGAAGTTCAGCTCTGATTCAGCCTGTTTAATGCCAGTTTTAGACATCTGCCTAATGACTGTTTCTGTCCCCGACATCCTGGTATTGATGCAGCTTTCCAACGACCCTCTGTAGGCTCGCTCCATCATCCAGCAGACAATGCGTTGACATAACCCAGAGGCCCCAGTGGTTCACACTGCGTTGTGTGAACCCGTTTAATGAACTACGTTACACCGCGGCATAACGCGGTGTAACGTAGTCCGTTAACGCCGCCATTACTTGCAATGGCGAACACATCGCTAGCGCACGCCCACAATGGACGTGCGCTAGTGATGTGCCGTCATTTGAGTGACGGACCCGAGATGCGGGCTGCAGAGTTTCCGGGTCCGTCACTGCTAGCGCAGATGGAGCTAGCAGAAGCTCCATCTGCGCTAGCGCTGTGCAAGCGCCGGCACTTGCGTTAGTGCAGTCCGTTTAACGGATATGTTGAACGGACTGCACCAACGCAGTGTGAACCTAGCGATCTCTGCACAGAGGGGTTAAGGAGTGAATACCAGGGCAAAACCAATCGGTAGAAGCCCCATTAAAAGCTGCCAGGCTAACCAAGCATAAGGGCCCGTTAATTTAACCTCTTCACCCCAGAGCCTGTTTTCACCTTCATGACCAGGCCAAATTTTACAATTCTGATCAGTGTCACTTTACGTGGTAATCACACTGGAACAATTCCACGGATCCCACTGATTCGGTGACTGTTTTTTCTCGACAAATTGTACTTTATGATTGAGGTAAAATTTCTTTGCTATCGAAATCTGGCAAACATTTTCCAATATTCAAACTTAATTTTTATGCCCTTAAATCTGTCACACAAAATAATAAATAACATATCCCACATGTCTACTTTACATCAGCACAATATCTAAACAATTGTTTTGGTTAGGAAGTTATAAGGGTTAAAAGTTAACCAGCGATTTCTCATTTTTCCAACAAAACCTTTTTTTCTCAGGGTCTGTATGACAGAAAATACCCCAAAGTGACACCATTCTAAAAATTGCACCCCTCAAGGTGTTCAATACCATATGCAAGAAGTTTATTAACTCTTCAGGTGATTCACAGGAATTTTTGAAATGTAGAAGAAAAAATGAACGGTCACAAAAATGTTATTTTAGACTCAAACTATATTTTTGCAAGGGTAACAGAAGTAAATGGACTCCAAAATTTGTTGTGCAATTTCTCCTCAGCATGCTAATACCCCATATGTGTGTGGGGGGGGACCACTGTTTGGGCAAATGGCAGGGTTCGGAAGGGAAGGAGCGCCATTTGGCTTTTTGAATGTAAAATTAGCTGGAATAATTAGCAGACGCCATGTTGCGTTAGGAGTGCGCCTGATGTGCCTAAACAGTGGAAACCGCCCACAAGTAACACCGTTTTGGAAACTACACCCCTCAGGGAACTTGTGTAGATGTGTGGTGAGTTGAGTTGAGCGAATTTCTTCGAGTCCCCGGAGGAAACCCACGCAAACACGGGGAGAATATACAGACTCCTTGCAGATGTTGTCCTTGGTGGGATTTGAACTAACCACTGAGCCACCGTGATCTAACTAACTTGCTACTGTCTGGTGACTGGATCTCTTCATGACTCTGGCAGGACACCATGGCAACGATCTGGACCCCACGATGTTGCGGGGTCTCCAATCCGAGAGCAGAGGGGCTTTCTCTAAGCCTGCTCTCTAAATGCTTTGATCGCACCAATGAGAGCATTTAGGGGGTTAAAGCGCCGGGAGCGGTGCGAGCATCACTCCTGGCACTGAGAGCCGGATGCCGAGTGTCAGCTGTCAGAATCAGAATGCAAAGCCCACTGTGTGCATGCGATTACGTACATATACTGCATTGGTGGTCGTGAAGTTCGTTCCTATCATGACGTATGACGAGATGCTAACTCAGCATCAGGAAAATGGTCGCCGTGATCTCCATCTGCGCACGCGCGGCATCCCACGGCCATTTTCCTGAAGCCCCGGGCAGCAGAGGACTCCATATGCGCAAGCGCGGCCTCAGGAAGATGGCCGCCCCCACAGATCACCAGGGAAATAGCGCCGATCGCACGGTTTTTCTTCTCCTGCCCAGTGGATTCAGAAGATGGGCATGCGCAAACCACTACGCCACCAACGGAAATATATGCAAGATCTGGGGGAAGAAACAGCGATGTCGCCACGCCCATATGACCTGACCAGCCTGATTGACAGGCGAAAACGGCGACTTTGGTAAGTTATTTCGGCAGCATAGGTGGGGAATCAGGGTACACAAAATACACTATAGTAACGCACAGCTCAGGCCCTATTTAACAGTATTTTTATCTCGTACTGAAAAAATGGGGTGACAGGTTCCCTTTAAGGATAGAGACCTAAGGGGCAACGTTTCTCCTTGTGGAGAGTGACAAACCAAGCCTGGCACGTCGGAGTGAGGAGTCTTAAGCCATGCATGCTTCTCTGGGAAATTAAATATGCAAAATGTCTTCAGAGAGGAAAAGGACTAAAACTTTAGAGCCACCTATTGGAAGTAGCAATCCTAAAAGGTAATATCTACTCTTTAACGAGACTTGCAAATTGACTTAGGATAAAAGGGCAGAAGATGAAAAGATACCTGCCTAGTCGTCGTTTCCCCCGCTTTCAGGAAAGAGTTGACCCCATAAACACAAGCTGGTCTTGCCGATATGGGAAGGCCATAATGTCCTCTCCATTTGACCAGAACAATTATGGTATACGATGCACAAACCACGTATACAGCAGAAAGCGAAGGAGAGGCCTACGTTACAGTAAGCTGATCGTCCATATATTTGTATGCTTGACGCATATCTGGCTCTATATACAGTCATGGCCAAAAGTATTGACACCCCTGCAATTCTGTCAGATAATACTCAGTTTCTTCCTGAAAATGATTGGAATCACAAATTCTTTGGTATTATGATCTTCATTTAATTTGTCTTAAGTGAAAAAACACAACAGAGAATGAAGCAAAAAGCAAAACATTGATCATTTCACACAAAACTCCAAAAATGGGCCAGACAAAAGTATTGGCACCCTCAGCCTAATACTTGGTTGCACAACCTTTAGCCAAAATAACTGCGACCAACCGCTTCCGGTAACCATCAATGAGTTTCTTACAATGCTCTGATGGAATTTTAGACCATTCTTCTTTGGCAAATTGCTCCAGGACCCTGATATTTGAAGGGTGCCTTCTCCAAACTGCCATTTTTAGATCTCTCCACAGGTGTTCTATGGGATTCAGGTCTGGACTCATTGCTGGCCACCTTAGAAGTCTCCAGTGCTTTCTCTCAAACTATTTTCTAGTTCTTTTTGAAGTGTGTTTTGGGTCATTGTCCTGCTGGAAGACCCATGACCTCTGAGGGAGAACCAGTTTTATCACACTGGGCCCTACATTATGCTGCAAAATTTGTTGGTAGTCTTCAGACTTCATAATGCCATGCACACAGTCAAGCAGTCCAGTGCCAGAGGCAGCAAAGCAACACCAAAACATCAGGGAATCTCCACCATGTTTGACTGTAGGGACCGTGTTCTTTTCTTTGAATGCCTCTTTTTTTCTCCTGTAAACTCTATGTTGATGCCTTTGCCCAAAAAGCTCTACTTTTGTCTCATCTGACCACAGAACATTCTTCCAAAACGTTTTAGGCTTTTTCAGGTAAGTTTTGGCAAACTCCAGCCTGGCTTTTTTATGTCTCGGGGTAAGAATTGGGGTCTTCCCGGGTCTCCTACCATACAGTCCCTTTTCATTCAGACACCGGCGGATAGTACGGGTTGACACTGTTGTACCCTCGGACTGCAGGGCAGCTTGAACTTGTTTGGATGTTAGTCGAGGTTCTTTATCCAACATCCACAGAATCTTGCGTTGAAATTTCTTGTCAATTTTTCTTTTCCGTCCACATGTAGGGAGATTAGCCACAGTGCCATGGGCTTTAAACTTCTTGATGACACTGCGCACGGTAGACACAGGAACATTCAGGTCTTTGGAGATGGACTTGTAGCCTTGAGATTGCCCATGCTTCCTCACAATTTGGTTTCTCAAGTCCTCAGACAGTTCTTTGGTCTTCTTTCTTTTCTCCATGCTCAATGTGGTACACACAAGGACACAGGACAGAGGTTGAGTCAACTTTAATCCATGTCAACTGGCTGCAAGTGTGATTTAGTTATTGCCAACACCTGTTATGTGCCACAGGTAAGTTACAGGTGCTGTTAATTACACAAATTAGAGAAGCATCACATGATTTTTCGAATAGTGCCAATACTTTTGTCCACCCCCTTTTTTATATTTGGTGTGGAATTATATCCAATTTGGCTTTAGGACGATTCTTTTTGTGTTTTTTCACTTAAGATAAATTAAATGAAGTTAATAATATCAAATAATTTGTGTTTGCAATCATTTTCAGGAAGAAAAGGAGTATTATCTGACAGAATTGCAGGGGTGTCAATACTTTTGGCCATGAGTGTAGCTACAGACAAAGCGCTGATCTCAAGAAAACCATCTCTTACTGCCACCCGTTGGACGCTTCTGATGTGCGCAGTCTCCTTTCTGAGGACAACCCAGAACAAACATTGAGTAGCGACATGCTAATTCATATTACTGACTAAAGAACGCTCCCCCGAACAGCAGAAATCGTGCAAAAAGGAAAAGTAGGTTTGAATACTTCATTTTTCTGATAGAAAAAGGCCTCTGTATAGATAGTAAGTGGTGCAGATGCAACAGATATAATTTCCCTTGAGGGCATAGAAAAGTATGAAGCCGTCTTTGAAGTCACTCTACTAAAACTTTGATGGAAGGAAGTAAAGAGACCTGGCTGCCTGATCCAAACAGTGTATTTGGCAAAGAAAACTGAAGAAAATCCCACTTGAGCTCGCACAACTGGCAGCCATTTACAGAAAATGATTTTGTGCCTTAAAGGCAACAATGAATAATTCTGCTTAGTCTTATGACAGTCCTTCATACTGGAACTCAGGGGACATTTGCACAATAACAAACAGAAAAAGCTGCTGACTTTCTTCAGATAATTCCACCATGCTTCCTGGGGCTCCGGTATGACATTGCTACATGGGAGAGAATTATCAGTGCAGCAATTAGCCTCACTTTCTGCAATAACTAGCCAGAACCTGCCGCTATTGAAAGAAAATGGAAAAACTAATCGTATCAAAGTGGGTTCTCGTCAAAACTCGGAGGCTCAAAGAAAAGAAACTCTGCAAACATTTAAAGAACGCAATGAAGTCATCTTTACACCCTGTAGGCCATGTATGCAGGATGGGACCAAACAGAGTGACGGCAGCAGAAAGCACCATCAGCGGGAATGGCGGCACACTGTTGCACCGAACACTCGCACGCCCTTAAAGGGACTGTCAGCACAGAATGACTGTTCAAACCAAGTACAGGTGACACTTACCTCTATTTTTTCAATTCAGGGACAAGGTCCTGTTGGAAAACTACAATTCTTCTGGCAAAAATCTAAGCCCTCCTACAGCTACACCAACCATAGGAAAGCAGTCACGCAAGACTGAAAACAATAGCTGCCATCGCTACATGCGGAACAGCTGCATGCAAGACATTAGGCAAGACAAAGAAGAGACACTTGTCATGTGCTGGAATTTCACCATTTACCACAATGGTGACTACCCACGGGAATTCAGAATAGCGTGATCAAAAGATTCCAGTACATCAAAATCAAGTCAGAGTCTGACAAGCATTTTATTGGCAGCCACAGACTAAATCAATTAAAAACGGCTGAATTTTCACTGGCCGCTGCCCAAAACCTGTTCCACAATTAGATTAAAAATGATCAAGTGGCTTTAAAGCATTCATAAATTACACACTACAGAGAAGCCAGTGTGCGCAACAACACAGCAATACCGAGCATGCACAAATGTGAGCACCGCCAAGATATGGGTCCCCAGATTATTATACTACGGCCAGTACTCGAGAATCCCCAGCTCTAATGCTGCATAACTGCTGATAAAGCCTGTATTGGACTGCTCTGGGAAAAGCTCGGAAAGGGATTTACTACCCATCTGCACAATGTAGGGGCAGAGACCCCGATTCCAGCAATGTGTCACTTATGGAGCCGTCATTTTAATAAAAATCATTTATCTGCTGCAGCTCTAACAGTTCTCTGAATAACCTCACCCACACCAGCGATTGGCAGCTTTCTACCCACGGACGTCAAATTTGCAAAAAAAAAAAAAGGGCAATTTCACAATTGTTCTTATATTTTTATTTATCATGTTCGCTATATGGTAAAACTGACCTGACCACATGATTCTCCAGATCAGTACGAGCACGCAGATAAGCAAAAAAAGAAAGGAAAAAAAAACACTATACATGTTTGTTAAGTAATGAAAAAAAGAAATTGGAAGTTTGTATAAAAAAAAATATATATACAGCTTTTGTCACCATTTTCCGAGACCAGTCATGTTTTCATTTTTCAGGATATGGGGCTGTGTGGCGCCCTGAGATGACGTTTTCACAGATACCATTTTGGCGTAGATACAATGTTTTGATCGTCTCTTATTGTAATGTTGTGGTCACAAAAAAAAGCAAAAACGTAATTTTGCCATTTTTTATTTTTTTCCCTCATTATGCCATTTCCCGATCAGATTATGTTATATTCAAGATCGTGCTGTTAAAAATGCATCAATAACAAACGTGTATTTTGTGTTTTAATTCTACTGGAAAAATAGGGGGAGATTTGAACGTGTCGGCGTTTTTCAATTTCTTTAATATTTTAAAACCTTATTTCCTTTTTTTTTTTTTTTTTTTTACACTGTATTTTAACTGCTTCACCTTTGTAGGATTTCCCGTTTTTCCTCCTCTTCTTCCCAGAGCAATAAATTCTCTATTCTCCTTCATTATGGCCATGTGAGGGCTTGTTTTCTGTGGTATGGTTTAACAACCCCTTTAGTTTTACCATATAGTGTACTAGAAAACGGGAACAAAATTCTAAGTATGGTGAAATTGCAAAAAAAAAAAAAAATGTGCAATTCCACAATTGTTTTTTGGACTGTTTTTTTTTTTTAACCATGTTCACTAAATGCTAAAACTGACCTGCCATTATGATTCTCCAGGTCATTACAAGTTTGCAGATACCAAATATTTATGTGTTATTTTTTTTAAGTGGTTAAAAAAAATATATCCAAAGTTTGTATATAAAAAAAGCGCTATTTTCCGATAAGCGTAGCGTCTCCATTTTTCGTGATCTGGTGATGGGTGAGGGCTTATTTCTTGTGCGCTGAGCTGACATTTTAATGGATACCTTTTTGGGGTAGATATGATGTTTTGATCGCCTGTTACTGTATTTTATTGCAATGTGGCTGTGATAAAAAAAACCTTAATTCTGGTGTTTTGATGCAGCGATTATAAAGGTGTTTCTCTGATAAGATATTAAAAGGTTGCTCATTTTCACATGTACATGTTTCATATTTATGAAACACAATAAAAGTTACTCTAATGGGTAGATCTATGGCAAAAGGGTAGAGCGGTATTTTACCTTTGGCTTGATCATGGCATGCTGAGATCCTGCAGCCCAACCGTATAAAACGTCAAGTAAAATGCACTTTTTTTTCCTAAGCCTATAGGATATATACATTTTTAATGCCCTTTTTGGCAAGAAACCATTTTGATCTAACATTGGGGGAAAAAAATGCAGTAAACCGCTGAGACAATTGAAGAGGTGCACAACAAGACAAAATACTAAATTGCGTAGCGTGAAAGATTACAGAAATTTAATTTTGCTGTTACTGTGCAAAAATACATTATTTTTACTATGGAAATACATGGTGAAAAAAAAGCAGAAAATACCGGTGAAGCAGCGCTCTCCAGTAACATATATCGAGTGCTTAACTGAATGGGGTGTGAATTTCACCCAAGCTGTCTCACAGTGCAAGACACCACACCTAGGACTCAAGGTTTTATCTTAGGCTACTTTCACACTAGCGTTTTCTGCAATCCGTCACAATGCGTCGTTTTGCAGAAAAAACGCATCCTGCAAAAGTGCTTGCAGGATGCGTTTTTTCCCCATAGACTTGCATTGACGACGCATTTGCGACGGATTGCCACACGTCGCATCCGTCGAGCGACGGATGCGTCGTGCTTCTGCGGACTGTCGGGAGCAAAAAACACTACATGTAACTTTTTTGCTCCTGACTGACCGCTTTTTCCGACCACACATGCGCGGCTGGAACTCCGCCCCCACCTCCCCGCACCTTACAATGAGGCAGCGGATGCCCCGGAGAAATGCATCCGCTGCCTCCATTGTGCAATGCGCTAAACGCTAGCGTCGGAATCTCTCCCCGACGCATTGCGACGGGGAGATTCCGACGCTAGTGTGAAAGAAGCCTTAGACATGGTTTCCATTTATTGACACAGAAACTGACCAATTTACGTCATGGTGTCCGTCTTTACCATGCTGAACAGTGTTTTTGTCACGCTTTATTTAAAAAATAAAAAAGCTTCAAAGTTCTTACCATTCCGACTATAAAAAACGGACAGCACATTGATGGCAATGACGACAGTGAGAGAAGACAAGCAGGTGGGAAGGTGTATATGAATGACTGGCCCCGCTGGGAAGCTCCGAGAGCCTGTATTTGGTTTGCCGAGTCTCTAACCACTAGAACCATTTCAAAAGTTTCTGATTTTCAGCATGCATTTGCCAAGCAGCTTTTTTTCTTTTAGGCTTAAACAGTCTACTTTTGTGTGTGACAAACTAAAGGCCCCGTCACACATAGCGACGCTTGAGCGATTCCGACAACGATACGACCTGTCAGGGATCGCTCAAGCGTCGCTATGTGGTCGCTGGTGAGATGTCACACAGTGCGATCTCCCCAACGACGCAGCAGCGATGCGGTGAACTGTAGCGACCTGTAGAACGATGCTATTTCATGATGATTCAATGGGACGTCCTGTGAGCGAGGTCGTTGGTAAGGTGTCAAACACAGCGATGTGTGCTACCCAGCGGGACCTCAACGATCAAAAAATGGTCCAGGCCATTCCGACACGACCAGCGATCTCACAGCAGGGGCCTGATCGCTGCTACGTGTCACACATAACGAGATCGCTACTGAGGTCGCTGTTGCGTCACAAAACTTGTGACTCAGCAGCGATCTCGCTAGCGATCTCGCTGTGTGTGACGGGGGCTTAAGCGTTGGGACCAAATGCTAAAAATTGAATATGAGTTAATATCGGATTTTACCCAAATACTGTGATAATAGTTTTCTAGCAATAATAGTCAGTACACAGCCCAAATATCTGTTTGCAGATCTAGAAAGACTTCATTTTCTACATTCTATGCTGCCTCTGGAACACAAGGAAGTGACGGCTGCTGGTGGCAATGCTTTGTATTCAGAGGAAACATACCTTGGTGAGTCATTTGTTTGTGGTGAAACCTTCTGCCAGGTGTGCCGCCTCATGTTACCAAGCTGTCTGAAAAACAACAGAGTCTACTGAAGACAAAAGACCCTTGGCCTGGATCACAGAACTCCGTTTATAGGGGTCTCAGCTTTGGACAATCACTGCTCTTTATGTGGGTCTTATATCACAAAATGCAGATATAGAAAAGAGACCGGTCACAGGAGCGCAGGATGAAGGACACAGACACCAGTTTGAGTTCAACCACAACGCGTTTCAACACCGTCTTCAGGTGGATGATTGAAATACCCACCTGAAGAAGACTGTATGCCGCTGAAACGCGTTGTGGTTCAACCCAAACTGGTGTCTGTGTCCTTCATCCTGCGCTCCTGTGACCGGTCTCTTTTCTATATCTTCTCCGTTGGGGGTATCCGGCTGGAGCTGCGGGGACTCGGGTGCCTACCTCCCCCTTCCTGGGACTGCTACTAGCGCTCCATACACAAACCGCTAACCACTGCTCTACAATTATATCACAAAATATCATTTTACTTGGACCCTGAGGGATCCATTTCAATTACCATAAGGCACTACCAAATGAGAAATGCCATTACCCAATAAACCAACGCGCAGTCTGTACAACGCTGTACAGGACAGGTTCTCCTGGAGTGGGAGACACTCTGGTTCTCATACCCACAAAAAGCGGCAGGCATGGTGATGTAGCTGCCCACTTCCCTACAGAGCCAGTATGGAGGAAAAGGGGTCTAATGAATCATGTCAATTTCATCAAAGTTTATTGGGCTGTTCACATATCCGTATTTATTTGTGGACTAGGAATCTGCAAACAAATTATGGAGACACGTCCTTGTCTGAGCTTGTCGTCCATGGGTCTGTGAAAATCATACACAACGCACGGATGGCATCAGTGTGTAATCTGTGCGCCGTCACCAATTAACATTGTAATGTTTAGGGGAATTTATGTATTTAACCCTACATGAAAACCACTGAAAAACAGACACATGGACCAAACACTGCTGAAAATCTGATCCAAAACGCTGATGAAATGGTTATTCTGCGCATGTGAAATATCAGAAGTCTTGAATTGGCCCATAATGGTGTTGATACATAATAGACAACACTCACTAACACGTGCCCAAAAAGTCTACTCGGGAGCAAGAAAAGGAACTGGTGCGAGTAATGCACTCCATTGGCGCCCATAGTGACTGTCCAGTGAGAGGCCTGGTCCGCCACTTTAGGACAGCTATGCTCCAGAAAAAAACTACATTTTACATCAATGCATGCCTTTTTGGCTGACAATACTTGCCATAGGTTTTCATGTATCAAAGTATCTGCCAGACTGCAACAATTAGGCCTCATTCAGAAATCTGATTTTTTTTTTCGCATGAAAACAGACCATCTTCAGTGGTTGATTTGTATTCGCCTTTCAGCAGTGTTTGATCAGCGATTTTCACAGTTTAAAAAAAAAAAAAAATGTATAAATTGCAAAATTTCTACAATTCATGGTGATGTTAACACGGAGGACAATGTGCGCCATTAGTGACTATCACAGACTCATACATTTGTGTGAGTAATTGATCAGGATCAAAACTGGACATGTCTCCAATTTCTATGTGGAAACATGGTCTGCAAAAAAAACAAGGACACGAACAACTTCATAGAGTATAATGGGTACATGTGAAAACCAGGGATAGAACACATTCTCAATTACGTCGTCTGAATTACATTACCGGTTATTCCGAACGTAGTCTAGTCTTGATGCCTGGTCGTGTAACCCTTATTTTTCTATTGAACTTTTCTAAGCTGGTTTATGACCACATCAAAGTACAATGCCTAAGTCACCATGACAATGAATGGAATCCAGCAAATATGGATTTATTTGCTTGTATAGAACCATTAATTCCGCAGCGGTTTACATACATTATTATTACTGTCCCTATTGGGGCCCACAGTCTAAATACCCTATACCGAATGTCTGGAGAGGAAGCGGGAGTACCCTGACGAAACCCCCACAAACACGGGGAGAACATACAAACTCCTTGCAGATGTTGTCCTTGGTGGGATTTGACGCAGGAGCCATGTAGTATATAGCAAATACTACGTGGCCTGTGCTATATACTATGTGACTGCTATAGACATACATATTGCAGAATACCCGATGTGTTAATACAGGCCACGCAATATATAACAGTGGCCACGCAGTATATAACAGCCCAAACAGTATATAACACAGCCCACAAACTATGTAACACAGCCCACATACTATATAACACAGCCCACATACTATATAACACAGCCCACGCAGTATATAACACAGGCGATGTAGTATATAACACTCTTTCGTAATATATAACAGCCCACGCAGTATATAGCTCAGCTCACGCAGTACATAACACAGCCCACATAGTATCTAACACTGGCCATATACAAAATGTCAGGAGAGGAAGCGGGAGTACCCTGAGGAAACCCACACAAACAGGGGGAGAACATACAAACTCCTTGCAGATGTTGTCCTTGGTGGGATTTGATGCAGGACCCCAGCTCTACAAAGCAACAGATCTATCCACTGAGTCACCGTGCTGCCCAACGTGTGCTAATCATAACCACTTGTTCACTAGGTTTATTGCAGACACTCATTTCAGCAGTCACAGGAGAGGACATGGCAGTATCGGTGATGTGAAAGATAGTCATGACATTGCTGCAGAACCACCACAGCAGCAGATTGGATCTGTAGCTTTGTATTTCATTCCATTTACAGCGGTCTTTCCCAAAATGAATACATTGTGCCTCAATTATCTAAATTAAAAGAAAAAAACCTTCACTTGTACCATATCAACAAGTCAGAGCTCACCTTCCATTTCTTATACTGCTTTTGAAAAGTTAAATGTGACCACTGATCGGTTGTTATGAGCACAAGACCAGTTATTCTACAAGACCACGTTTACACATTGAGCATTTGGTCAGTATTTTACATCAGTGTTTGTAAGCATAATAGAAACACGGGGATTACTTCTGCATATTTTATCCCACTCCTTACAAATACTGATGTAATATACAGTGGATTGTGAATATATTCACCCCCTTGGCTTTCTACCCATTTTGTTACATTACAACCTGTGCTTAAATATTTTTGTAATCCAATTTGTGTGTGACACATCAGCACTTAAGGTACAGTTACACTAAACGACTTACCAACGATCACGACCAGCGATACGACCTGGCCGTGATCGTTGGTAAGTCGTTGTGTGGTCGCTGGAGAGCTGTCACACAGACAGCTCTCTCCAGCGACCAACGATCAGGGGAACGACTTCGGCATCGTTGAAACTGTCTTCAACGATGCCAAAGTCCCCGGGTAACCAGGGTAAACATCGGGTTACTAAGTGCAGGGCCGTGCTTAGTAACCCGATATTTACCCTGGTTACCATTGTAAAAGTATAAAAAAAAAACACTACATACTCACATTCTGATGTCTGTCACGTCCCCCGCCGTCAGCTTCCCGCACTGACTGTCAGCGCCGGCCGTAAAGCAGAGCACAGCGGTGACGTCACCGTTGTGCTCTGCTTTACGGCCGGCGCTTACACAGTGCAGGGAAGCTGACGGCGGGGGACGTGACAGACATCGGAATGTGAGTATGTAGTGTTTTGTTTTTTTTTAACTTTTACAATGGTAACCAGGGTAAATATCTGATTACTAAGCGCGGCCCTGCGCTTAGTAACCCGATATTTACCCTGGTTACAAGTGAACACATCGCTGGATCGGCGTCACACACGCAGATCCAGCGATGACAGCGGCCAAAAAAAGGTCCTGATCATTCCCCAGCGACCAACGATCTCCCAGCAGGGGCCTGATCGTTGGTCGCTGTCACACATAGATATCGTTAGCGGGATCGTTGCAACGTCACAAAAAGCGTGACGTTGCAACGATATCGTTAACGAAATCGTTACGTGTGAAGGTACCTTTAGTCTGAGTTCATGAAGTGACAAAAATCTAGGTATAAATTAAATTTAAGGGATCAAATAACTAAAATTTGGTATGTGCATATGTATTTATCCCATTGGCAATGAAGACCCTAAAAATTTCTGGTGCAAGAATATAACTTCATAAATCACATGCTTAGTGAAAGGAAGACCACTGGTGTGCAAGCTAAGTGTCACAAGGTCTGTCAGTATAAACACACTAGTGTTGAGAAAAAGTGCTTGGATAACGTGTCATCCAAGCATATTATAGTGCTCTGCGAATATGCTCAAGTCCCTGCGGCTGAATGTTTTGGGGCAGTAGACAGACGCAACACATGAAGGGATTGCCTGTCAAGTTTGCCAAAAGACATTTGGGAGACTCTCCAAATGTATGGAGAAAGGTGCTGTGGTCACCAAGGTAAACACTGTCTGCCGCCAAACCATCACATCTCATCACCCCAAGAACACCATCCCCACAGTGAAACAATGGTGGAAGCATCATGCTTTGGGGACTTTTTAGCAGCAGAAACAGGGAAAATTGTCCGAGTCGAGGTGAAGACGGATGGTACCAAATAGAGATATTCTTAAGCAAAACCTGATTGTCAGTCAGTGATTTGAGACTGTGATGGAGGTTCCACTCCCAACAAGACAATGACCCAAAGCATACTGCTAAAGCAACACTCAAAATGTTTTAGAGTGGCCTAGTCAAAGCCCAGACCTTAAACCAATTGAGAATCCTTGGTCAGACTTGAAGACTGCTGATCACTAGTGATGAGCGAATATACTCGGTACTCAAAATTTCTCGAGCACACTCGGGTGTCCTCCCGAGTATTTGTAAGTACGCGGAGATTTAGTTTTCAGCGCCGCAGCTCAATGATTTATATCTGTTAGCCAGCTTGAGTACATGTGGGGATTCCCTAGCAACCAGGCAACCCCCACATGTACTTATGCTGGCTAACAGATGTAAATCATTCAGCTGCGGCGCTAAAAACTAAATCTCCGAGCCCTAAAAAATACTCGGAGGACACCCGAGCGTGCTCGGGAAATCTCGAGTAACGAGTATATTTGCTCATCACTACTGATCACCAGAGGAAACTATCTAACTTTAAGACTTTAAGAAGCTGGAGCAGTTTAGCCTTGAGGAATGGGAAAAAATCCCAGTGGCATGATGTGGAAAAGTAAGAGAATTGCTGCAAAAGGAAGCTCTACAAAGTACTGACTTTAGGGGGTGTATATTTCTGCACACTGAAGATTTCAATTATTTTCTCTCATTTGTTGTTTGCTTCACAATAAAAAAAAAGAAAACCAAAATGTTCATAGTTGTAGACACGTTCTGATCAACTGATGAAATTCATAAAAAAAACTGAAATTCCAAAGTTGTCAGGTAGTAAAATACAAAATGCCAATGGAAGGTGAACACTTTCGCAAGCAACTGTACATTCATCTCCCCCCAGAGGTGATGACAGCTAATCAGTGGGGGTGCTTGGTATCGGACCCCACCAGTCTGATATTGATGACTTACCCTGAAAACAGGTTATCAATATAAAAGTGATGGAAAAGCCCTTTGTTTCTCAGAGAATATGAATGGAGATGCAGACTGATTTAGCATGCCAGAGTGTAGGAATATATAAATATACATACACTGCCAGCATCCACTTGAACGACAAGAGGAGGATATCTACAATAATTGCATTGTCTAACTCCATTAGAGAATGAAATGCCAACATCTGAGAATTGCCTTCACGTCAGACTTACCACTGGAATACGCCGTGTGCTGTGACCTTTAGACTGCATGCATCTCATCCATGTCATATGAAGCAAACAGAATACAGTGGCAGAGCATTTCTGAAAGGGTTACTTGCCGTTATCTTCTGTTCTACTGAAAAAATGCTCAAAAAGAACATTTCACTATAAAGGCTATGTGCACAGGTTTAGGAATTTTTGCGTTTTTTTCGCTATAAAAATGCGATAAAACCACGAAAAAAACGCATACTTTAAGCATCCTATTAGAATGCATTCCACATTTTTTGTGCACATGCTATGTTTTTTTCTGCGGCGGAATAGCATTCCGGAAAAAAAAATGCAGCATGTTCATTCCTTGTTCGGAATCGCGGGGATTCCGCACACATATGAATGCATTGATCCGCTTACTTCCCGCACGGGGCTATGCCCACCATGCGTGAAGTAAGCGCCAAGTCATCTGGGGTCATGCCACAAAGCAGTACTGGGACCGGAGCATCGCGAGGAGCAGGAAAGCTGCGCGGGACGCCGGAAGGTGAGAATATCACCTTTTTTTTCTTTTTTTTAATTATTTTTAACATTCTAGCTTTTTAATATTGATGCTGCATAGGCAGCATCAAAAGTAAAAAGTTTGTCACACTTGTCAAACACTATGCTTCACATGTGTGACCAACCTGTCAGTTTTCCAAGCGATGATACAGATTTGAAAAATATTCTAGAAAATGGTCCAGATGGATAGAATGGTCCTCCCAAACTTAATAAAGTTCTGTTTTTATGTATACAATATTGTGATTGTTCACAAGGACTTGCAGGTCCTTCATGTTCCCTTCCTTTCCCTTTTGTCCTTTTACCCTTTCCTCTTCCTCCTTCCCCTTTTGCAAATGTTTAAAATGTTCAATAAAAAGATTGAAAAAGGAAAACTCTAGCATTCTGCAAGCTAATTACGCTTGTAAAACGCTAGTGTTTAGCGGGAAAACGCATGCCAATTCCGCATGCGATATACCTGCGGCAGGAGTTGCAGAATTGCCTCGGAAATTTCTGCGGCAATTCTGTAACGTGTGCACTTAGCCTTAAAACTAGTAAAAATGTATTTAAAGGAGCACTCGCAATATATATTTTTTAATAAATCTATGTAGAAGTGGATGTTATGCGAGTCTATTCCTATACTAGCCCTCCTCCAGGATCCAGCGCCGTTCGCTGCTCTTCTCAGTGACGTCACTGCTCTTCGGACTCTGTGCATGAGTCGGAAGTCGCTTTATGATTCTCCATAGACTTACATTGTAAAGATTCAGAGCAGTGTGACCCCAGAGAGTCTGCGGAGGAGTGACATCACTGAGAAGAGGAGCAGAACAGCATTGAGTATACGAATACAGACATACTTTAATATGAGGTTTTTCCAACTGATGGACCTCAAGAAAAAAAACTACAAAGTACAAAGCAGAAGCACTAGAAAGTGGGTGCAAAGTTCAGGGAAAGTAATCCATAGGCACTTTTAGTTCCTTGCTAGGCACTTTATTAAAAAAAAAAAGTGTCTAGAAAATAGGGGGCCAACTAAAATTTCTAGACTAAAATCAGCGAGCCAAAAGGTGGCACAAGTCTAAATGTCAAACAAATCTCTCAATGTGTGCTAAAGCGGTCACTCAGCAGGTTTATGTGTAAAAAAAAAATAAACCTAAGGGCGAGTTTAGAAGAGAACATAATCGGCCCATGTGCGCTACAGACCACACACTGACTCCTATCTGCCGTGCCAGAGCACATGGCCCATTTTCCAAAAAGTCCAAAAGGCCAGAAATAAAGAAAATTGCAGCATGCAGCTCTTGCTCCCATCTGCAACGTGCCCAAAGCCAGTCATGTCCGTATTTTGTATGAACCGATGTATGTGTTGCAGAAAACAAACTTACTCAAAGAAAAAAAAAAAATTAAAAAAAAAAGCAGTTGGCAACAAGTCTGAGACGAGGGAACATACCCCTAGAGATTTTAGCAGTTCAATACTGCCATGGGGGCAAATAACCTTCAGAAGCTCCTCATCGGATTACTTGGAAAGATTGTTCAGAAATATGTCAGCCCCGTAGCTCATGTCAAAGAAGGAACATTGATGCTAATTTAGATGTAGAAATGTATACCTGGAAGGTTATTTCCAGCACAATCCCCAGCATATGCAGGTGGACCACTTCAATCTCACCTGGCTTAGAAACACATGGAACATTCACTATCCAATACAGAACTGGCTGGTCAGGTGAAAAATTGCATATTTCATGCTTCACTTACATACTATCTGCTTACAAAGATTTAGAAAGTTTCTAACCCGGTGCTCAGAATACAACCAAGTCATGGTGCTGCTCTTCAGAGTTACTAGTTACGGTAACTTCTATGTTGAAAACCTCGTGCAGAAGGCTGCCATGTACACAGCGTCTGCGAGTGGCAAGATGAGTGCAAAACAAATATTGGTGTCGCATCAGCTAGCTTTTGGCATTTCTGACCGAAAAACTTATTCTCCAAGTGGAAATTGTTGGCTTAATTTAACAAATGTTGCCGAAACCCCAGTACAAAAAAAATATCAAGAAAAGCAGATTTCATGTGAGTTTAAAGGGAATCTGTCACCCCCAAAATCGAAGGTAAGCTAATGCCATCGGCATCAGGGGCTTATCTACAGCATTCTGTAATGCTGTATATAAGCCCCCGATGTAACCTGAAAGATGAGAAAAAGAGGTTAGATTATACTCACCCAGGGGCGGTCATTATACTCACACAGGGGCGGTCCCGGTCCGATGGGCGTCCGGGGCCTCCCATCTTCTTACGATGACGTCCTCTTCTTGTCTTCACGCTGTGGCTCTGGCGCACTTTGTCTGACCTGTTGAGGGCCGAGGAAAGTACTGCAGTGCGCAGGTGCCGGGCCTCTCTGACCTTTCCCGGCGCCTGCGCACTGCAGTACTTAGCTCTGCCCTCAACAGGACCGACAAAGTACGCCTGCGCCGGAGCCACAGCGTGAAGACAAGAAGAGGACGTTATCGTAAGAAGATGGGAAGCCCCGGACCGCAGCGGGACCACCCCTGGGTGAGTATAATCTAACCTCTATTTCTCATCTTTCAGGATACATCAGGGGCTTTTATCTACATCATTACAGAATGCTGTAGATAAGCCCCTGATGCCGCTGGGCTTAGCTCACCTTCGATTTTGGGGGTGACAGGTTCCCTTTAAGATGGTATAATACAGTCACAAATTTTTTTTTTATTTGAGTGTCTCAAGGGTGTTACGAAAAACCACAGTGAAAACCACAGAAAAACCGCGGTAAATCCGCGATAAATCTGCAGCGGAAAAATCCGCAGTGGACCAGAATACGTGTGCACATAGCCTTAATAAAATGCTACTACAATGACATCAGAAAATGGCCTCACTTGTTATTTTTTTTTTATTTACCGTAATACACAAAAATGGAAAAGGTCTTCGTGGCATTGAGCAGGTGGGTATCCCAAATATCTAAGTTCATGCAGCTACTTGGCATGAAATATGAATATCTTATTTCAGGCTGTCATTTGCTGACTATTATAAATTGCAGTACATGTTCTCAGTAATTGCTTAAGGGTTTTTGGTGCATGTATCTAATCACAGATGTGAGAAGCAGCTAGTGAAATAGTTTTCTACAAGCCTTCTAGTTATTTAATAAACAATGGAACAACTGGACAGACAGACCATTATTTCTGCCCAATGGAAGTCATGGGGCAGGTTGCTTCCAAATGCTCAAGGGGAAAAAAAACAGGGAGAATTGTGGCATTTTTAACTCACAGCAAAAATGAAATATGCATTTCGGGAAAAAAAAGAAAATCATAGTTAAAAGATATCCACAATTATGTTTAATCAAATTGTAGGGCAGTTGGATTTAGGCTTGTTTCATTTATTAGTAAATAAAAAAAATTAAAAAAAAGCTGTACCAGAAATGCACTTTTAAGGCTATGTACACTGCGTTTTTGATGTGTTTTTTTTCCATGCAGAAATGGTCCAAAAACCACAATGGAATCCTTATGCAAGGTAATTCAATCACAATCCTAAAGTGTTGTGCACATGATCAGTAAATTTCCGTGCGTTTTTTCTGCAGGATGTCAATTCTTTGTGCTTTTCTGCAGCGTTTCCACACCCATTGACTTCAATTGAGTCGGTCAAATCTGCAGCAAGAACGCAGGTATAAAAAGGTTTGCAGATTTGCTGTGAATTTGCTGAGTTTTTGTATTGCGTTTTACCATCGGTGTTTCCCAGCATGGGAAACACAGGCACGGTGGTTCTTATCGGCAGTAACGCTACCGCCAGTAAGACTGTTGTCAGATGTCAGCGTGATCCCACAGCGGACTGACCCGCAGCGGTACCTGCGGTAAAAAGCCGGTGTGAGCCAATGAGACTGCTGCTCCCATCTGACTGTCTGCGGTCACTGATAACAGTGATGGCAGAAGCCGCTGTATCATCTGCGGCGCCTGTGCTCACAGTTTTATAAGGAAAAAAAAGAGGAAAATTCCACACATTCACATACAAATAAAAAAAATCACACTCACCTAACACCAAATCCCCAACGTCCTCATTTCCTAGAAATAATGTCAAATAATAAACCAACATATACGGTCTGCCATAGTCCAGGTAATTCCGAGTGTCCCACGGCGATGTCATGTATAGAACAGTCAAATCGTGAGTTGTGACTGCTCTACTCGGCCGCCGGCGATACACTGACAGGAGATAATCGCTCCGGCATTGCATCACTGAGCTACGGTGAGAGTTCACCGGAGTATCAGCTCCACTGCTCTCACTTATGGCACTGCTGCGTGAGAGTTTTCCCACGCAGCGGTGCTGTAAGGGAGATCACCAGAGCTGATCAGCTGATGAACTCCAGTGAACTCTCTCACGGCAGCTCAGTGATACATTGTCCTAGAGAGCAGACATCAGTGACTGCTCTCAAAGTGAACAGGATCGTCATGGGACATTCTGGATCATCTTTTCTGCGGACAGGCGAGAAATATTGTGGTTTATTATTTTATTTTTGTTGCAGGAGATGTTGTTGTCGGTGGATTAGGTGTTAAGTATGGTTTAATTAAGGTTATTAAAGGAGTCTGTCTCATTATTTCAAATAAAGGACCTTGTTCCAGGTGTGTGTTTTTATACAATATCACTATGGGGTTACTAATAGATAGATGTCTTATAAACGCCTCTCCATTACTAACCTGTGAGTTTGAGGTCACCTGACAAAACAAAGGTGATAACCCCACAAATATGAACCCCACTTGCCACTGCTACAGGGCAAGTGGGAAGAGTGAGGCTAAGCGCCAGATTTGGCACATATTATAGATGCACCTTTTCTGGGGTGGCTGAGAGCTGATGTTTTCAGTCTGGGAGGGGCCAATATCTATGGCCCCTTCCTATGCTATATCAGCCTGCAGATGTCTGCATAGCCTTTGCTGGTTATTAATTATAGGGTTGCCCCACATCATTTGGGGGGGTACCCTCATTTTAATAGACAGTAAAGGCCAAGTATACAGCTGTGAGTTGATATCAATGGCCTGGGAAGCTCCATGGGTATTACCCCCTTCCCAGGTTATAAACATTGGCACCCAGCCGTCGGCTTTCCCTCTGCTGGTTATTAAAATTACTCGGGAGCCCACGCAATTTTTTTTTTAATTAACAGTTGCTGTCTAGTTACAGCCTATGTGCGTTTTTTCAGTTAATGATCGTACATAGGCTGGTGACCGTGTGTGTGTTTGTGTGTGCGCTTGTGTTTACTTATCGGCTTAGTAATGAGGGTGTCATGGTGACAACTTTTCATTACTAAAAGGTACCGTCACACTGAACGATATCGCTAGCGATCCGTGACATTGCAGAGTCCTGGCTAGCGATATCGTTCAGTTTGACACGCAGCAGCGATCAGGATCCTGCTGTGATGTCGTTGGTCGCTGCAGAAAGTCCAGCACTTTATTTCGTCACTGGACTCCCTGCAGACATCGCTGAATCGGCGTGTGTGACGCCGATCCAGCAATGTCTTCACTGGTAACCAGGGTAAACATTGGGTTACTAAGCGCAGGGCCGCGCTTAGTAACCCGATGTTTACCCTGGTTACCAGCGTAAAAGTAAAAAAAAAAAAAAAAAAAAAAAACACTACATACTTACCTTCCGCTGTCTGTCCCCGGCGCTGTGCTTCTCTGCACTGGCTGTGAGCGCCGGCCAGCAGGAAAGCAGAGCGGTGACGTCACCGCTGTGCTTTCCGGCCGCTGTGCTCACAGTCCGTGCAGGAAAGCACAGCGCCGGGGGACAGACAGCGGAAGGTAAGTATGTAGTGTTTGTTTTTTTTACTTTTACGCTGGTAACCAGGGTAAACATCGGGTTACTAAGCGCGGCCCTGCGCTTAGTAACCCGATGTTTACCCAGGTTACCGACATCGTTGGTCGCTGGAGAGCTGTCTGTGTGACAGCTCTCCAGCGACCAAACAGCGATGCTGCAGTGATCGACATAGTTGTCGGTATCGCTGCAGCGTCGCTGAGTGTGAAGGTACCTTAAGCCTAGAGCTACTTGTCAATGACAGCTGCTGCCCTTGTCTCATTACCCTGATGCCACAATGCCTCAGGATGAAAAAGGTGGTGTTGACCTAAGAAATTACATCACAAAACTTAAAAAATGTCTTAATTTAGCTAAAAAATGCCTTCATTGCTGTACAAGAACGCATGCAAAAAGAGCTTTTTTTGCCGCAGTGTTTTTCCTGCCAAGAGATGCAGAAACCTTGCAGAAATTTCTGCAAGCAAATACTCAATGTGCACACATAGCCTAAGGCCTGTGTACAAGTTGCAGATTTGTCACAAAATCTAAAGGGTTTCCTGTTGTCAGCAAACTTAAAGTGAATCCTGAAGTCTCATGCACACATGGCTTATTTGTGACTTGCAGATTTGGTGCAGATTTAAATCTGCCACATGTCAATTCTGTCAGCGTTTTTGCTGCAGATTTCACTCATACTAATATCTGGATAGGATAAAATCTGCACCAAAAACACACCTTTTGGCAGCTGCGTTTTCCCTGTCAAGAGATGCAGAAATTTCTGCACCAAATACTTAACGAGGGCATATACCCCAAGGAAGAAATCAAGCGAAAACTGACCAAATGAATGGTTGGAATTAACCTTTTACATGGGTATCTTTTACAGGTCAGGACAATAATGCTGTAACAGGACAAAGACTGAATTGCTGCTCAGTAACCATAAGAAGGCATAAAACGTTGTCACCATTAAACAATGGATAATGGATACTATGAACGCCTTAACGAAACCTGAAACTACTACAAAGGGAAACAAGGGATACAATAACGTAGCTATCCATTTTACTGGGAGTAGCCAATTAACAGATTGTGTTGTCAGATACATTTCACCGACCACACTGATCACCAAGACTTCCAAAGTCTCATCAACTGGACCACCAGGGGATTACACATTTACTAACACTCTGAACTGCCCTTGTCCAGCTGCACACATAGGGATTGGCCCGGTAGTAGGAAACTGTAGCCAGAATCACATTTGGTAATCCCTTCGTAATACATGCACGACAGCCGTGGAAATGTAATATTACATACCGGCCTATCAAACTCTTGGACCTCACTCACACGTCAGATTTTCACATGTAGAAGAAAAATAGACTGACTGTTTGGATCAAACTTTGATCATAGTGTGGTCTGAACGTACTCTGTTTTTCTCGAAGATCGAAGAAAAAAAACAAAGTTTCTCCACCAGCTTTCTGACAGTCCATGAAAAACAGACAGCACCTGGATGTCATCTGAGTGCGGTCTGATTTTTTTTCATGGACCCATAGACTTGCATCGCCAATTTTGATCTGACCCTTGGTCAAAAACCAGACATGCCTCCGCAATTTTCTGCTGACCGCTTGGCCCATGAAAAATTACGGACACATCAATGACCCATAGACATTCACAGGTATGAATGCCATGGATCGCACCCGTACAAGAATATCGGACATCTGCATGAGGCCTTACAGTGCGGGAGTGTGTTCTGGAACACCGGAGGATTACTTAAGGGACCGTGTGTTGCATTAAGACGGTATCATTGGGCACAGCCTATGAGGACATAGTTTGAGATTTGAACATAGCATGCATTTTTCCTGGCACAACATAAAACCTTAAAAGTCAACAGAAATATTGACCGCTATGGTAGCCTGCTCATTGCGCTTACAGTCAGGGGTTAAACTGAGCAACCATGGATAATTTATCCAAGAAACCCTTTTACCAGGAGAAATGTGAAACTAAATCAGTAGCTTATTGGATGTAGCCACCGTTCTAGCAATTAGGCATCTCACAGACAGCAGAATGCAAGAGCCAGTCTCGGTTTAGTTTTACATCAAAGCAGTATTTCCAATTAACCCAATGAACAACTTTTAAACATAAGGAGCGGAGTGAAATAGGGGAGGAGGGACATTACAGTTAGTCTACGTTCACATTAGCGTCGCGTCGCCGTTGCGTCGGCGACGCAGCGGCGACGCACGGAAAAACGCGCGCAAACGCGCGCAAAAACGCGTGCGTTTTGCGACGCGTGCGTCGTTTTTGACGAAAATCGGACGCACAGAAAATGCTACATGTAGCGTTTTCTTGCGTCCGACGCTAGCGTCGGAATCGACGCACGTGGCGAAAAACGCCACCAAAACAACGCACGCGTCCCCTATGTTAAACATAGGGGCGCGTCGCCGCTGCGTCGCCGACGCAACAGCGACGCACATTAGCGTAACGCTAATGTGAACGTAGCCTTAGATAAGCTGCCACCTCTACAGACAGAAGTGGAGAAGTTTGATCACATTCTTGGAGCAGCATTCTTCATGACATCTCTATCTGTGGCAAGTGAAAGGTCACTGAGGCTCACACAATGTAAGGAGCAGCTTATAGCTAATGAAAACATTCAGAGAACTGTTCTACAGGAAGTAAATGACAAGAGGTCTACAACTGTCCTCCAACCCACCGCCTGCTCAACACCGCTATCTGACAGCTACTCCACATAGGGAGCCAGTCATCCAGTGCTCAGCGGGGCTCCTGGTACAAGAGCTGGAGGCATCTACAGGCTCCCATCTACCACCCGGAGGCACACAGTGCCCTGCTGGCCTTCGCCAGGGTCGTATGCAGTGGCATAGTATACATAGGGTACGAATTAAACTGGAGTAAATCCAACATGCATGTTCAAGAGCAGCCCTGGGATATCAGATATATGTGGCCAATACCTGACCCTAACAATGTGTGAAAATAAACAATGGTCACCAACTTAGTGCACTGCCTATGTGTTAAGGTACCGTCACACTAAGCGACGCTGCAGCGATACCGACAACGATGTCGATCGCTGCAGCGTCGCTGTTTAGTCGCTGGAGAGCTGTCACACAGACAGCTCTCCAGCGACCAACGATCCCGAGGTCCCCGGTAACCAGGGTAAACATTGGGTTACTAAGCGCAGGGCCGCGCTTAGTAACCCGATGTTTACCCTGGTTACCAGCGTAAAACGTTAAAAAAACAAACACTACATACTTACCTTCAGCTGTCTGTCCTCTGGCGCTGTGCTTTCCTCTGCACTGTCAGCGCCGGTCAGCCGGAAAGCAGAGCGGTGACGTCACCGCTGTGCTTTCCGGCTGGCCGGCGCTGACACAGGATGCAGGAGGAGTGCAGAGAAGCACAGTGCCGGGGACAGACAGCTGAAGGTAAGTATGTAGTGTTTGTTTTTTTAACGTTTACTCTGGTAACCAGGGTAAACATCGGGTTACTAAGTGCGGCCCTGCGCTTAGTAACCCAATGTTTACCCTGGTTACCAGTGAAGACATCGCTGGATCGGTGTCACACACGCCGATCCAGCGATGTCAGCGGGAAGTCCAGCGACGAAATAAAGTTCTGGACTTTCCTCAGCGACCAACGATCTCCCAGCAGGGGCCTGATCGTTGGTCGCTGTCACACATTACGATTTCCTTAACGATATCGTTGCTACGTCACAAAAAGCAACGATAACGTTATGTGTGACGGTACCTTTAAGGTACCTTCACACTAAACAACTTCACAACGATATCGCTAGCGATCCGTGACGTTGCAGCGTCCTGGATAGCGATATCGCTGTGTTTGACACGCAGCAGCGATCAGGATCCTGCTGTGATGTCATTGGTCGGAGCAAGAAGGCCAGCACTTTATTTCGTCGCTGGATCACCCGCTGACATCGCTGAATCGGCGTGTGTGACACCGATTCAGCGATGTCTTCACTTGTAACCAGGGTAAACATCGGGTTACTAAGTGCAGGGCCGCGCTTAGTAACCCGATGTTTACCCTGGTTACCATCGTAAACGTTTTTCATTAGCTAAGAACTTTTTTGTTCAGAGAAGTCATTCCTTCAGACATAAAAATAAAAAACACACACCTTCTTTCCAGTAAATAATTCGATCAATTTGCCCTTTATTTTCCCAGAAATGATTTATGGTATCACATACGTCCTGCATTGGTGGCCTTACACCTTGCATTGTTCATGCTTGTATGGTGGAAGCAAAACTGAATTTTGGGATCCTGAAAAATGAAAAAGTGCATAAAAAAAAAAAACTCTGCAAGAAAAGCAGCTAAACCTGCTTTTTCTCTGCAGCTTTTTTTACTGCCAAGTGATCAGGCTTTAGCTGCAGAAAAAAAGCAGTGTGTGAACATAGCCTAAAGCTCAACCAAACCAACGGCACAAACTGTGTTCTGTCCTACTCAGATGTTGCAAACGGATTAGTGTCCAGAATGTTACAGAATATTCCTGCAATTTAATCTGTACTAGAAATGGAAATATGGGCCTGGATTCATCGAGGAAGGCAGTTTACACTGTGTTCTTGATGAGGCGGGCTTGCTAGAGTCAGACGCCCCCATTTCATTCATTAATGAATGTGGTGCATCTGAATAGTGACATGCTCCGCACCATAAACCTTTTTCCAGTTGGAAACTGGTAAGAAGTGTGGCATAGGGAACATGCATCATAAATGTAACGAGTGGATTTGACATGCCCCGTCCCAGTGCTGCCCAAAAAAATTAAAGGGAACCCGTCACTTTTTTTTTTTCGATTTGAGATAAAAATATGGTTCAATTGTGCCTGAGCTCTGCTGTACAGCAGTACCTTTCATATCCCAAGATTCCCAACCATTGCTTATAAAACACCTTTGTAATCTCTCAGTTTTCGAATGTAAAAGTACCCCGGTCTGATCCGATGGGCGGAGCATATTCGCCGTCTCTCCCCCGCTCCTCGGCGTGCTTGACGTAACGAGATCTGTGAATAGCTCAAATCCCGTACAGTTTCTGCGCGTGCGCATTGAATTGGCCTCTAGCGCCTACGCAGTAAGCTTTGCCCAACTGTGGTCAAAACAAAATCACTATTGCGCATGTGCCAGCATTTTCCATGATGTTCTGTGCCCTGGAAGTCTTGCCATGCAAGGGGGCATAGAACATAATGAAAAATGCCGGCGCATGCGCAATAGTGATTTTATGCTTTGACCACAGATGGGCAAAGCATACTGCGCAGGCGCTAGAGGCCAATTCAATGCGCACGCGCAGAAACTGTACGGGATCTGTGCTATTCACAGATCTCGTTACGTCAAGCACGCCGAGGAGCAGGGGGGAGGGGGGGGGGGGAAGACGGCGAATAGGTCACGCCTATCGGACCGGACTGGGGTAATTTACATACGAAAACAGATTACAAAAGGTATTTTATAAGCAATGGTTGGGAATCAGGGAATATGAAAGGTACTGATGTAAAGCAGAGCTCAGGCACAATTGAACTATATTTTTTATCTCAAATTGAAAAAAAAAGGGGTGACAGGTTCCCTTTAAAGCGGTTATCTGGTCTAACATGAAAAGTCCTTTGAATCCTGCCAGTGTGTGCCTTGTGTGCAGCGAGGACTTGCTGTTCTCTGCCCCGGGAAGGGCAGTCAGGTATGCGATATGCATGCTCCCGGGTAGCACCCGTCTTGTGGGCGCAGCCTGTCTCAGTACAAGTGGATAGGCGAGGTTGCGTCCCATTTAACTGGCGTGGTATCACCAATACATTTGTACTGAGCGAGGCTGCGCCCACTAGATGGGTCCTACCCGGGAGTATGCATATTGCATACCTGACCACCGTTCCAGAGGCAGAGAACAGTGAATCTTTGCAATGTACTGTGCATATGCTAGGGGAATCACCTGCGTTCAATAGCCGGCAGCGATTTGGACACAGAGGACATGTACTGCGTCCAAAGCGCTGGCAATGACTAACCGTGGGCACACACCCTTAGGCAGTCACTGATACGCTACATGTAAAATATCTTTGGCACACTTTGGGGCAGATTTACTTTACAGTAGAAGAAAAATAGACAAGCCTGGCGGAATCTGTGACAAATTTATCCCATAAACACACACTCCAATGTATTGGGTGCATCCTGCTAATAGCCTTTTCACTTTCTTATGCCACCTCTTGACTCATTTACACAAGTATGCGGCACAAAAAAAAAAGTTTGTTTTTAATAAATGTACTGCATTTTCAGACTCCTCTTAGCCACACACCCTCCTTTTCTTGACATGCTACAAAATTGTCAAAAAAGGGAACATATTCACATACCAAATACTGTACTTTTGTGGTACAATTTAGGACTAACGCTAGTGGAGCACCTCCGTTATTCTTCCTGAAGCGGTACAGATAAATAACCAATCGGGTGTGTCACTACATAGACTAACATGGAAAGCACTAATTGGACAGAGACAGACTCTGCAGGGACACACCCCCAACTGGCAACGCCTACTTGTCAAATCCATATCTAAATTTGCAGTAGGACTAAGGCTATGTTCACATCTTGCTGCACACAAAACCATCTCTCTTGGCAGTAAAGAAGCGGCTTACATAAAAAAAAAAAAAAAAAAAAGTTTTAGTGCATTTTTGTTGCACCAAAAACCCAGAAAAACCTGATACCTGTGTTTTTGCTGCGTTTTTGCACTTACTCATTGCTTTCTATCTACCCTACTAAAACACTGAAATTGGTGACATGCTGCAAAAACGCATCAGTTTTCCAATTCAGTCAGAAAAAAAAAGGAAATGTGAGCGCATGAGATTTCTGAAATCTCAGACTTTGCTGGTACTGTAAAAATCCTAAAAATCGCAACGTGTGAACATTCCCTAAAGATGGCCCAGACACCAGTGCATTGACACCCCCCTTCCTTTATGCCATGGGTAACTGGACCCATATAATGGAATTGGTCTTCTGATTAACCCTAAAAACCTGACTGATTTGGGGAACATGGAGACCTCTTATGGTTACATCATCTCTATCTAGTACTTGGGGAACTCTACAAATGACCACTATTTGGTCTGAACTAGTTGGTGTTTTTTACCATTTGTTTTATGTCATAATGCATCTATCAAAGGGTAAGCCACAGAACAGTTATCATTGAGGCCGGGGTATATTCCTAGGGTCCGTATAGGGTCCTCCTCGAACCAACTGACCTGCTCCATGTCCCTAATTGCTGATATTGTGGCTCTTTCATCCGGCCAACATAACTCTGATAAAGCTCTTCACATGATCGTATTATTTGGTTTGTGCTTCTATGATCATGTTGTGTATGTTACTTCCTATTGAGAATACATTGTTACATGGGTTTCCTATAAATGGGAATTTTGAAATGATTTGACTAATTAATATTTTAAGTGATGGGTCTCTGGTTACAAACGAATAGAAGAACGACTGATGGTATAACCCCAGAATAGTTATTTCAATTCACAGTTTGGGCAAGATGGACAGATAAGGCTCACTTTCACACTAGTCAGTCGGTACGGGCCGTCGCAAACCGTTGGCCCGACAAACAGTGTGATTAATTAGCACAACGTGGGCAGCGGATGCGGTTTTACAACGCATCCGCTGCCTATTGTGAGTTCCGGGGAGGAGGGGGCGGAGTTTCAGCCGCGCATGCAGGGTCGAAAATGGCGAACCGGACGCACCAAAAAACGTTACATGGAACGTTTTTTTGTGCGTCGCGGCCGCCAAAAACACGACGCATCCGTCACACGACGGATGCGACGTGTGGCCATACGCCGCAATGCATCGCTAATGCAAGTCTATGGAGAAAATACGCATCCTGCGAGCAACTTTGCAGGATGGATGCGTTTTTTCTCCAAAATTACGCATTGCGACGTCCGTCACATGACGCTAGTGTGAAAGTAGCCTAATTTGCAGGAATGAACTTTACTCAGTGCTCTCTCATTTTTCCCAATAACTAGGAATAGTTAAGGAACAATTTTAAACACTGACTCATTTATATGAGTAAAGATAAAATTAAATGCGATTTTGCATTTTTTCTAATAGCTTACTGAGGAGGAAACCTGCAGGCTAGCTGTGTTATAGATTGGGCATGATCATTCGGTAACCAGTCCTGGGCAGCGTTCAGATCATAGTGATTTTATCTCTGCAGGACCATGAGGACGGTGGACCCCTAGGGTGGTCATCCTGATGAGTGCTGGTACATGTCACTATAGCATTCTTCCTAGTACACGTTAGGCTATGCCCACGCTGCTAGTAACCTCTATTACTTAACATTTATCTTCCCTTTTCCATACATAAATAAGGCATTCCTCCCAAAGACCCTGCATAGGGGTCTGGTATATTCCTGTTTTGTTGCTCGACACCTAGTTTCCTTCTCTCTAACTCCACATGTCCACAATGCCGAATCCTGGACAGGGCAATAATGTCATAGTGGCCACTTGTCACTGGTCATGGTAGTGATGGTATGGACAGCACATCACAGCTACAGCCAGCGCTTAGCGGTCACTCATTATTATATAGGTCTCATCACTCCATATTGGGTTCAATGGCAAACAGTTTTTTGAGGGGAACAGAGAAACCATGTAAGTTGGAGCCTCTGCCCTAATCCAGCTTCCCCATCAGTGGTCCGAGACACAAAACCTTATATCCCTTTTTTACGACTTTATTCTTAAACCCCCTCCCCCTTCTGAAAGGGCAATAACCAACGGTTCTTAAGACGAAAGAACGCAGAGTAGTAGATTTCTTGAGGGAGAAAAAAAAAAAGAGAAAGCCTCACTTCACTTCTACCTAGAAATAGACCCTAAATCAATGGCAGCAAGTAAATCTTATGGCTTATAATGGGAAGACATAAATCAAGAGCAAGAAGCCGCTGTCTGCAGCCTGCGTCTCAATGTGTAGAATACAAGCACTAATGTGTCCATTATACTTTCTGGTAGCGCTTATATAGGATGTTCGGCACAGAAACCTATGGCAGAGGAGTCACGCTATTATAATTAGGGTTACAAAGCGATGGCAGTAGAAGAAGCAACCACTCAAAGCTGGAGCAAGAAGACAAAGTAATATAAACCCCTCCAAGGTGCCTCCAAAAAGCCACTAAATCTCATTTTGACAACTTGGCATTCAATCAGGACTAGATTCAGCCTGAAGTAACAATGCCATGGAGAAGAGCGGCCAATCCAGAGCCCCCCGGATCATTCACTACCTCACTGCGGCCACTCCGGCTAATGACCAGGGTGGACAGATCACATCTCCGGCTTCGGACACTCTACCAGATTGACTTTTTCTTAGTAGCCAGGCAAGAGAATACAACTTAAAAATCAAGGACATTGACTACCTGGCTTCTGGACAGACTGGTTATTAAAGGGAAAAAAAAAACTAAAAATCAGGATCTCAGAAGGAAAAGGCCAAGACGCAGCTCAAGGAACCTTTGCACCTTAGTTCTCATTACATATGATCGGCCATGTGACTGATAGTACAAGTCCTTCTGGTCATGTAGCCACTGGTCTATCTCCAGCGCAGACCCTGGGGGCATCCTGTGGGCGAAGAGGATCATACTAGGAGGGCACTGGCCAAAGGAATTGCCCCTTTTTCTTTGGGATGAAGACCATTAATGAAGCAAGAGAATGATGCTGCTGTATAACCAAGGCTGCATGATGGATATGAGATAGAGGGGGGCACAAGGACCCCACAGCAGCTCCCTGAGATGCCAGCTAAGGACTCTGCTGTACACTGGCACGGTGCCCTCCTACCCACATGGATCAGCAGCAGCCAATACTACAGGACCGGACTCCCATCTGCTGTGCCACTAATCTGATAGACACCTCCTCTGCACCATGTGTGACCTATCATCCCTCCATGACCCGGACTGTGTGAGGTGTCCAGTGATCGGCGGCAGCGCTCTCACCTCCTCTACACCATGTGTGACCTATCATCCCTCTTGTCCTGTATAACATGTGCAGGTGAGGTGGGCAGTGATCGGCGGCAGCGCTCTCACCTCCTCTGCACCATGTGTGACCTATCATCCCTCCATGACCCGGACTGTGTGAGGTGTCCAGTGATCGGCGGCAGCGCTCTCACCTCCTCTACACCATGTGTGACCTATCATCCCTCCATGACCCGGACTGTGTGAGGTGTCCAGTGATCGGCGGCAGCGCTCTCACCTCCTCTACACCATGTGTGACCTATCATCCCTCCATGACCCGGACTGTGTGAGGTGTCCAGTGATCGGCGGCAGCGCTCTCACCTCCTCTGCACCATGTGTGACCCATCATCCCTCCATGACCCGGACTGTGTGAGGTGTGCAGTGATCGGCGGCAGCGCTCTCACCTCCTCTGCACCATGTGTGACCTATCATCCCTCCATGACCCGGACTGTGTGAGGTGTCCAGTGATCGGCGGCAGCGCTCTCACCTCCTCTGCACCATGTGTGACCCATCATCCCTCCATGACCCGGACTGTGTGAGGTGTGCAGTGATCGGCGGCAGCGCTCTCACCTCCTCTGCACCATGTGTGACCTATCATCCCTCCATGACCCGGACTGTGTGAGGTGTCCAGTGATCGGCGGCAGCGCTCTCACCTCCTCTGCACCATGTGTGACCCATCATCCCTCCATGACCCGGACTGTGTGAGGTGTGCAGTGATCGGCGGCAGCGCTCTCACCTCCTCTGCACCATGTGTGACCTATCATCCCTCCATGACCCGGACTGTGTGAGGTGTGCAGTGATCGGCGGCAGCGCTCTCACCTCCTCTGCACCATGTGTGACCTATCATCCCTCCTGCCCTGTGTTCAGTGATCGGCGGCAGCGCTCTCACCTCCTTGATCTTGTCCCGCTTCTGCTGCACGGCGGGGTCCGCAGGCTCCTTGCCCACCACGCCAATGGGCTCCTTGAAGGGCCGGAGGGTGAGCCTGCCCGCAGCCGTCACCCTGCCCTGTGCCCGCAGCCAGTCCTTGTCGCTCTGGATGTCCCCCTTGATCTGCTCGGGCGGCCGGTTCAGGGTGTCCTTGGCTTCCCGCAGCACCCGCTCATGCTCCTCCCGGATCCGGGCCAGGCGCCCCCCGTCCTCCTCGTCCTGCGGTCCGGGACCCGGCGGGGTGCGCTGCGGAGGCTGCTGGAAGAACACACCACTCAGCAGCTTGGGGGAGTCGGGGAGGAAGAAGATGGCCCCGAAACACAAGGTGATGAAGCCGCTGAACACCAGCAGCAGCACGAACTTCTCCGTGAGCCGGAACCCGGAGAGCTTCCTCCCCGCGGGGCCCAGCCAGGTCAGCCCGGACACCCCGCCTCCAGGGGCCACTCCGCCCGGCCCGCCCCCGGCTCCGCTCCCCGACCCCAGCGGGGACACACTGAACGGCAGCAGACTGCCGACCGGCATGACCGCAGCCGGCTCCGCCTCAGGTGAGCGCGCCGAGTTCACCGCTCAGTCCGGAGCGCAGCCGTGAGCAGCGTGTTCTCCGCTCCGTCCGGAGTCCTGCTGCCACTTCCCGGGCTGTTTGTCAGAGTTTATCGGAGGGGAGGAGCGAGGGAAGCGCGGGAGGGGGGAGCCCGCTGTGTGGGAATCCCTGCTTGTCGGGAAGGTGGAGGCAGGGCCGCTCACTCCCCCAGCCCCGGGGCGGGGAGCACTTGCCAGGTGACCGCACACACTGTACACACACATCCAGTCATTCCGCTGCCTCTACCCGGCACTGACGGAGCCCCGGGGCAGCAGTACAGGCGCTGCAGAGTCTCCGCCCTCCCGCACAGGCCCCGCCCGCGCCTGCCTCCTATTGGCTAGATATGAAAGCCTGGCAGCGAACAGGCGCCGGCTCACTATGGTTGTAAGCGGCGCTGTGTGCGCGGGGCTCAGTGCTGAGGGCTCACTCCGTGCTGGGCTCATACTGTGCGGGGCTCAGTGCTGAGGGCTCACTCCGTGCGGGGCTCATACTGTGCCGGGCTCACTCCGTGCGGGGCTCATACTGTGCCGGGCTCACTCCGTGCGGGGCTCATACTGTGCCGGGCTCACTCCGTGCGGGGCTCACTCCGTGCGGGGCTCAGTGCTGAGGGCTCACTCCGTGCGGGGCTCATACCGTGCGGGGCTCATACTGTGCGGGGCTCATACCGTGCGGGGCTCAGTGCTGAGGGCTCACTCCGTGCGGGGCTCACACCGTGCGGGGCTCATACCGTGCGGGGCTCACTGCTGAGGGCTCAGTGCTGAGGGCTCACAACATGCGCGGGGCTGACACGCGGTCACCTCACGACAGCAGCCCCGGCGCGGCATCACTGGGCTCCGGCACATGAAGCTCCTCCGGACTCTGCGGCTCCGCTTCTGCACTGTGCAGTAAATGGCCGTTGTGCACACAGACGCGCTGTATACCTGCACACCTACTGTAGAGCGCTGTGTAGCTGTGCCCTCACCCTGGTATAATGTAGGTGCGTGTCCTGACACCTAGTGTACTGTACAGTTGTGCTTAAAAGTTTACATACCCCGGCAGAATTTTTGCTTTCTTGTCTTTTTTTCAGCGAATATAAACGATAACACCTAACTTTTTCTCTTTGTAAATCATAATGACAGCCCAAAACATCCAAGTGACCCTGATCAAAAGTTCACATACCCCATTTCTTAATACTGTGTATTGCCCCTCTAACATCAATGACAGCTTGATGTCTTTTGTGTTAGTTGTGGATCAGGTTCTTTATTTTCCCAGATGGTAAAGCTGTCCACTCTTCTTGGTAAAAATCCTCCAGTTCCTGTAAATACCTGGGCTGTCTAGCATGAACTGCATGCTTGAGATATCCCCAGAGTGGGTCAATGATATTGAGGTCAGGAGACTGAGATGGCCACTCCAGAACCTTCACTTTGTTCTGCTGTAGACAATGACAGGGTGACTTGGCCTTGTGTTTTGGATCGTTGTCATGTTGGAACATCCAAATACGTCCCATGCGCAGCTTCCAGGCTGATGAGTGCAAATTTGCCTCCAGTATTTGCTGATATTGTGCTACATTCATCTTTCCTTTAACTTTGACCAAGATTCCTGTGCCTTTGTAGCTCACACATCCCCAAAACATCAGCGGTACACCTCCGTGCTTTACAGTAGGAATGGTGTTCCTTTCATCATAGACATTGTTGACCTCTCTCCAAATGTAATGTTTATGGTTGTGGCCAAAATTTTGGTCTCATCACTCCAAATTACCTTGTTCCAGAAGTTTTGAGGCTTGTCTCTGTGCTGTTTTGTGTATTCTAGGAGAGATACTTTGTGGCATTTGTGCAGTAATGGCTTTCTTCTGGCGACTCGACCATGCAGCCCATTTTTCTTCAAGTGCCTCCATATTGTGCATTGGCGAATGATTGAAATAGGGAGCACCACAATGGACAAAATGGTAAGGTAAGCACAATACCTATATCTACATCAGGTAGAATCAGAGTATTTTGGGGGGAATAGGGAGAAAAGCTACCTGTTATCATGTGCACACTACCAATGATAAAAAAAATAGTATGGAATTATATTAGACACAAAACATCCTGGGTAGCCCAGGCCCAATATTGCCCCACAATAAATCAATAACTGAGTGCATATGATGTCCTATTCACACATCTCCTGTAACAACATGAAGCAGAGAATAATTATTCAACAATATCTATTTCTATGAATGATGTGGATAATTGCACAAAACCATATATGCCCATGATACCTTAGGGGCATGAACCCCAAAAAACAACCAGTGAGCACAAGGAATGTTTGTGGCCAGAGAATAGCATGTAACCATTTACGCAGCAGAAAATGGCGTGAACATGACATGGTTACTCTATCTAATATATAAAGGTGTGTGTGTCTGTATGTCCGGGATTGGCATCTGCACCGTCGCAGCTACAGCCACAAAATTTTGCACAGTCACACGTCTGGACCCCGAGAGCGTCATAGGCTATGTTGTGAGGTGAAATTTTAACCCCGCGCTTTCCAATTCACCAAACAATTTTGCCCCTATCTACATAATGGGGAAAAAGTGAAAGGAAAAGTGTTGGAGGCAAATTGACAGCTGCCAGATGTGAACAAGGGGGACTTAAAGAATGAGAGTGATGGCGCCAAAGAGTATATTCCGTACAGTTGCTAAAGTGGGGCCCCGACATGGGATACTCACCACCCACGGGGATATGAACACACACAAAAGGCGCCACACACTACCACGTGCTTGAAGACATATACCACCCTCAGCACACATTTCACCACGCATACACCAACCTCGCCACATAAAAGTCGAAACACAAAAGTCGCCGCTCAAAACTCTCCATGCGCAAAATTCGCCACATGCAAAACTAGGTTCACGCAAAACTCGCCACATGTGCAAAACTCACCTCATGGAAAACTCGTCACACGCAAAACTTGCACACGCGGAAAAATTGCCATATGCACAAAAGTTGCAACACATGCAAAAGTTGCGTCACACAAAACTTGCACATACTCAAAACACACCACACATAAAACTCGCCACGCGCAAAACTCAACATGCGCAAAACTTGCTGCACACAACTTGCTACACTAACCTATCACATGCAACACGACACACAAAAAGTTGCTACACACATGTCGCCACACAGAACTCATCTCACAAAAGTCGCTACATGCATGTCGCCACATGCAACTCAACACACACAACTTGACACATGAAACTCGCCCTAAAACACACACAAGTCTGGTATTATCCTTCAAAAATAAAAATCTGATTAATAAGCAGACAAACTACAAGAGCAACAATTGTAGCATATAGGAAATACGGCAGCTGTCAGTCACATGATCTGTGTATTATGTGTATGCGTGTGCTAATATATACTGCCAGGGGGAGGGCTTCCTGTTGGCTGGGGATTTAGCAGGCTGCCAATTTAGCTTACAAATACTGAGGTAAAAATACTGAGCAAATAACGTGTGAACGCGGTCTAATACAGGAAGAGATGACACACAGATATATACTATATACAGGAGGAGATGTCACACAGATATATACTATATACAGGAGGAGATGACACACAGGTATATACTATATACAGGAGGAGATGACACACAGGTATATACTATATACAGGAGGAGATGACATACAGATATATACTATATACAGGGGAGATGACACACAGGTAACATAGTAACATAGTTAGTAAGGCCGAAAAAAGACATTTGTCCATCCAGTTCAGCCTATATTCCATCATAATAAATACCCAGATCTACGTCCTTCTACAGAACCTAATAATAAACTATTATTACAGGTATAAACTATATACAGGAGCAGATGACACACAGGTATATACCATATACAGGAGAAGATGACACACAGGTATATACTATATACAGGAGGAAATGACACACAGGTATATACTATATACAGGAGGAGATGACATACAGGTATATACTATATACAGGAGGAGATGGCACTCTGGTATATACTATATACAGGAGGAGATGGCACACTGGTATATACTATATACAGGGGAGATAACACAGGTATATACTATATACAGGAGGAGATGACACAGGTATATTCTATATACCGAAGCAGATGACACACAGGTATATGCTATATACAGGGGAGATGACACACAGATATATACTATATACAGGAGAGATGACACACATGTATATACTATATACAGGAGGAGATGACACAAATATATACTATATACAGGAGCAGATGACACACAGGTACATTCTATATACAGGAGGAGATGACACACAGGTATATACTATATACAGGAGGAGATGACACAGGTATATTCTATATACCGGAGCAGATGACACACAGGTATATGCTATATACAGGAGGAGATGACACACAGATATATACTATATACAGGAGCAGATGACATACAGGTATATATTATATACAGGAGGAAATGACACACTGGTATATACTATATACAGGGGGGTTACATACAGGTACATACTATATACAAGGGAGATGACACACAGGTATACACTACAGTATATACAGGGGAGATGACACAGGTATATACTATATACAGGAGGAGATGACACACGGGTATATACTAAATACAGGAGGAGATGACATACAGGTGTATACTATATACAGGAGGAGATGGCACACTGGTATATACTATATACAGGGGAGATGACACACAGGTATATACTATATACAGGGGAGATGACACACAGGTATATACTATATACAGGAGGATATGACATACAGGTACATATATATACAGGGGAGATGACACACAGGTATATACTATATACAGGGGAGATGACACAGGTATATACTATATACAGGAGAGATGACACACATGTATATACTATATACAGGAGGAGATGACACAGATATATACTATATACAGGAGCAGATGACACACAGGTACATTCTATATACAGGAGGAGATGACACACAGGTATATACTATATACAGGAGGAGATGACACAGGTATATTCTATATACCGGAGCAGATGACACACAGGTATATGCTATATACAGGGGAGATGACACACAGATATATACTATATACAGGAGAGATGACACACATGTATATACTATATACAGGAGGAGATGACACAGATATATACTATATACAGGAGCAGATGACACACAGGTACATTCTATATACAGGAGGAGATGACACACAGGTATATACTATATACAGGAGGAGATGACACAGGTATATTCTATATACCGGAGCAGATGACACACAGGTATATGCTATATACAGGAGGAGATGACACACAGATATATACTATATACAGGAGCAGATGACATACAGGTATATATTATATACAGGAGGAAATGACACACTGGTATATACTATATACAGGGGGGTTACATACAGGTACATACTATATACAAGGGAGATGACACACAGGTATATACTACAGTATATACAGGGGAGATGACACAGGTATATACTATATACAGGAGGAGATGACACACGGGTATATACTAAATACAGGAGGAGATGACATACAGGTGTATACTATATACAGGAGGAGATGGCACACTGGTATATACTATATACAGGGGAGATGACACACAGGTATATACTATATACAGGGGAGATGACACACAGGTATATACTATATACAGGGGAGATGACACAGGTATATACTATATACAGAAGGAGATGACATACAGGTATATACTATATACAGGAGGAGATGGCACACTGGTGTATACTATATACAGGGGAGATGACACACAGGTATATACTATATACAGGAGAATATGACACACAGGTTTATGCTATATACAGGAGGAGATGACATACAGGTTCATATATATACAGGGGAGATGACACACAGGTATATACTATACACAGGAGGAGATGACACACAGGTATATACTATATACCTGTGTGTCATCTCCTCCTGTATATACTATATACAGGGGTGATGACACACAGGTATATACTATATAAAGGGGAGATGACACAGGTATATACTATATACAGGAGGAGATGACATACAGGTATATACTATATACAGGAGGAGATGACACACATATATACTATGTACAGGGGAGATTGTTGTGAATTCTGTGGCCAAGCTCCCTCCTGTGGTCGAGAGTGGTACTTCGGCTGGTTCTGTCTATGAGCTTCCTTTGGTGGATGAGAGTGGTACTGCGGCTTCTGAGTTTCCTTCCTCAGGTGATGAGGTTAAGTCGTTAGGTGCTGCTCTATTTAACTCCACCTGGTGCTTTGATCCTGGCCTCCAGTCAATGTTCTAGTATTGGTCTTGCTTCCTCCTGGATCGTTCCTGTGGCCTGTCTATCCTGCATAAGCTAAGTTTTGCTTGTGTTATTTTTGTTTGCTATTTTTTCTGTCCAGCTTGCAATATTGGTTTTTCTTGCTTGCTGGAAGCTCTGAGACGCAGAGGGAGCACCTCCGTACCGTTAGTCGGTGCGGAGGGTCTTTTTGCCCCTCTGCGTGGTTGTTTGTAGGTTTTTGTGTTGACCGCAAAGCTATCTTTCCTATCCTCGGTCTATTCAGTAAGTCGGGCCTCACTTTGCTAAATCTATTTCATCTCTGTGTTTGTGTTTTTATCTTTACTCACAGTCATTATATGTGGGAGGCTGCCTTTTCCTTTGGGGAATTTCTCTGAGGCAAGGTAGGCTTATTTTTCTATCTTCAGGGCTAGTTAGTTTCTCAGGCTGTGCCGAGTTGCATGGGGAGCATTAGGCGCAATCCACGGCTACCTCTAGTGTGGTGTGATAGGATTAGGGATTGCGGTCAGCAGAGTTCCCACGTCTCAGAGCTCGTCCTATGTTTTTGGTAATTGGCAGGTCACTTTGTGTGCTCTGAACTTCAATGTCCATTGTGATTCTGAATTACCTGTTCATAACAGTACTGGAGGCCCAAAGTACTAATGCTTCTCAATAGAGGGAAAAGATAAGTTCTGAGACCATTTTTTTTTCTTTGCACTGTGTTCTGTCTTTCTTTTCCCCTTTACATCAGGGTGGTTCAGAACACAGGTGTGGACATGGACATTCAAGGTCTGTTCTCTTTGATGGATAATCTCGCTATAAATGTACAGAATATTCAAGATTTAGTGGTTCAGAATCCTATGTTAGAACCTAAAATTCCTATTCCTGAGTTATTTTCTGGAGATAGAGCTAAATTTTTGAATTTTAAAAATAATTGTAAACTATTTCTGGCTTTGAAACCCCGCTCCTCTGGTGACCCAGTTCAACAAGTTAAGATCATTATTTCTTTATTACGTGGCGTCCCTCAAGACTGGGCATTTTCCCTTGCGCCAGGGGATCCTGCATTATGTAATATTGATGCGTTTTTTCTGGCGCTCGGATTGCTGTACGACGAACCTAATTCAGTGGATCAGGCAGAGAAAAATTTGCTGGCTCTGTGTCAGGGTCAGGATGAGATAGAGATTTATTGTCAGAAGTTTAGAAAGTGGTCCGTGCTCACTCAATGGAATGAATGTGCGCTGGCAGCTATTTTCAGAAAGGGTCTCTCTGAAGCCCTTAAGGATGTCATGGTGGGATTTCCTATGCCTGCTGGTCTGAATGGGTCTATGTCTTTGGCCATTCAGATCGGTAGACGCTTGCGCGAGCGTAAATCTGTGCACCATTTGGCGGTATTATCTGAGCATAAACCTGAGCCTATGCAGTGCGATAGGACTTTGACCAGAGCTGAAAGGCAAGAACACAGACGTCAGAATGGGCTGTGTTTCTACTGTGGTGATTCCACTCATGCTATCTCCGATTGTCCTAAGCGCACTAAGCGGTTCGCTAGGTCTGCCACCATTGGTACAGTACAGTCGAAATTTCTTTTGTCCGTTACTTTGATCTGCTCTTTGTCTTCCTATTCTGTCATGGCATTTGTGGATTCAGGCGCTGCCCTGAATTTGATGGACTTGGAGTTTGCTAGGCGCTGTGGGTTTGTTTTGGAGCCCTTGCAGTGTCCTATTCCATTGAGAGGAATTGATGCTACGCCTTTGGCCAAGAATAAGCCTCAGTATTGGACCCAGCTGACCATGTGCATGGCTCCTGCGCACCAGGAGGATATTCGCTTCTGGTGTTGCATAATCTGCATGATGTGGTCGTGTTGGGGTTGCCATGGCTACAAGTCCATAACCCAGTATTAGATTGGAAATCAATGTCTGTGTCCAGCTGGGGTTGTCAGGGGGTACATGGTGATGTTCCATTTGTGTCTATCTCATCATCCACCCCTTCTGAGGTCCCAGAGTTCTTGTCTGATTACCAGGATGTATTCGATGAGCCCAAGTCCAATGCCCTACCTCCGCATAGGGATTGTGATTGTGCTATCGATTTGATTCCTGGTAGTAAGTTTCCTAAGGGTCGACTGTTTAATTTATCTGTACCTGAGCACGCCGCTATAATAATAATAATAATAATTATTATTTATATAGCGCCAACATATTCCGCAGCGCTTTACAGTTTAACAGTATCAAACACAACAGTCATAAGTAACAACGTTAGCAATACAATAATTAAAGTGAAATAAGACGACCCTGCTCGTGAGAGCTTACAGTCTACAATGAGGTGGGGGAGATGCAAAGTACAGGTGTGTATTTACAATGATGTATTTACAATGATGGTCCAGCCATCTTCAGGGGTGGGGGATAGATGGAAGTAATGAATGGGCTACACACAAAGATACAATGACTTTAATAATAATAAATCATATGCATCTTTTATTGCACATTTTACCATTTTTTGCACAAGATACAGCCAGGCCCCTTTTTGTTGGATGTACTGGGGCGTCTGTCCCTGTGGGGTGCACTCAGTGCTGGGCAGCCCATCCGACATAATATTATGGGCGTCATCAATAGGCTGTAAGCCGGACCCTGTGCATAACACCAATCTGTGTGACTGGCGTTCTATTCAAGTCCCATGTGTGCATTTTTTCTACTAGGCATCCACCCCCTCCATAATTTGGTAGGTTTGCGGGTGGCTGCTTATATCAGTAGTTTGCACTGGTGCTGCCCCTGCCTTTATAATGGGGGTCTGCTGCATCCTGCCTGTGCATTTTGTGATCTTACTGGTGTTGGTACGGCTGTTTCCTTCTGGTATATTTTTCAGATTTTTTCTATGTTGCTGTAGTATACCATGATGAAAGATCCAATATAATTAAAGCATAAAAATCATTGCTAGAAAATGATCACATTATTTCTCTTTAGAACACAAATTAGCATTAAAAGCTCTCTTACTTGAAATGAAGGTCTTTAAAGGTGAAATGTGTTTCCACTATGCCAGTCGTCTTCACCCTGGTCCTGAGAACATCTTGCTGAGTGGGAATGTAACTGTTCTGAGCTATTCGGTCCAAGTCATTGAGATAATAAGCAGCAGAGTTACGTGAAGGAGTCTTTGGAGAAGGGTCATATTCGCCCATCATCGTCGCCATTGGGAGCGGGGTTCTTTTTTGTGGCCAAGAAGGATGGTTCGCTGAGACCTTGTATTGATTACCGCCTTCTTAATAAAATTACGGTCAAATTTCAGTACCCCTTGCCGCTGCTGTCTGATTTGTTTGCTCGGATTAAGGGGGCTAGTTGGTTCACCAAGATAGATCTTCGTGGTGCGTATAATCTTGTGCGTATTAAACGGGGCGATGAATGGAAAACAGCATTTAATACGCCCGAAGGCCATTTTGAGTACCTGGTTATGCCATTCGGACTTTCTAATGCTCCATCAGTGTTTCAGTCCTTTATGCATGACATCTTCCGAGAGTACCTGGATAAATTCCTGATTGTATACTTGGATGATATTTTGGTCTTCACTGATGATTGGGAGTCTCATGTGAAGCAGGTCAGAATGGTGTTCCAGGTCCTGCGTGCTAATTCTTTGTTTGTGAAGGGGTCAAAGTGTCTCTTTGGTGTTCAGAAGATTTCATTTTTGGGGTTCATTTTTTCTCCTTCTACTATCGAGATGGACCCTGTTAAAGTTCAGGCCATTTATGATTGGACTCAGCCAACATCTCTGAAGAGTCTGCAGAAGTTCCTGGGCTTTGCTAATTTTTATCGTCGCTTCATCGCTAATTTTTCTAGTGTTGCTAAACCGTTGACTGATTTAACCAAGAAGGGTGCTGATGTGGTCAATTGGCCTTCTGCTGCTGTGGAAGCTTTTCAGGAGTTGAAGCGTCGTTTTTCTTCTGCCCCTGTGTTGTGCCAACCAGATGTTTCGCTTCCGTTCCAGGTCGAGGTTGATGCTTCCGAAATTGGAGCAGGGGCTGTTTTGTCGCAGAGAAGTTCTGATTGCTCGGTGATGAAACCATGCGCCTTCTTTTCCAGGAAATTTTCGCCTGCTGAGCGAAATTATGATGTTGGCAATCGAGAGTTGCTAGCCATGAAGTGGGCATTCGAGGAGTGGCGTCATTGGCTTGAAGGAGCTAAGCATCGCGTGATGGTCTTGACTGATCACAAAAACTTGACTTATCTCGAGTCTGCCAAACGGTTGAATCCTAGACAGGCTCGTTGGTCGCTGTTTTTCTCCCGTTTTGACTTTGTGGTTTCGTACCTTCCGGGCTCTAAAAATGTAAGGCGGATGCCCTGTCTAGGAGTTTTGTGCCCGATTCTCCGGGTTTGCCTGAGCCGGCGGGTATTCTCAAAGAGGGGGTAATTTTGTTTGCCATCTCCCCTGATTTGCGGCGGGTGCTGCAAAAATTTCAGGCTAATAGACCTGACCGTTGCCCAGCGGAGAAAATGTTTGTCCCTGATAGGTGGACGAATAAAGTTATCTCTGAGGTTCATTGTTCGGTGTTGGCTGGTCATCCTGGAATCTTTGGTACCAGAGATTTGGTGGCTAGATCCTTTTGGTGGCCGTCTCTGTCGCGGGATGTGCGTTCTTTTGTGCAGTCCTGTGGGATTTGTGCTCGGGCTAAGCCCTGCTGTTCTCGTGCCAGTGGGTTGCTTTTGCCCTTGCCGGTCCCGAAGAGGCCTTGGACACATATCTCTATGGATTTTATTTTGGATCTCCCCATCTCTCAAAGAATGTCGGTCATTTGGGTGGTTTGTGATCGCTTCTCTAAGATGGTCCATTTGGTGCCTTTGTCTAAATTGCCTTCCTCCTCTGATTTGGTGCTGTTGTTTTTCCAGCATGTGGTTCGCTTACATGGCATTCCAGAGAACATCGTTTCTGACAGAGGTTCCCAGTTTGTTTCGAGGTTTTGGCGAGCCTTTTGTGCTAGGATGGTGTTATGAACAGGTAATTCAGAACCACAATGGACATTGAAGTTCAGAGCACACAAAGTGACCTGCCAATTACCAAAAACATAGGACGAGCTCTGAGACGTGGGAACTCTGCTGACCGCAATCCCTAATCCTATCACACCACACTAGAGGTAGCCGTGGATTGCGCCTAACGCTCCCTATGCAACTCGGCACAGCCTGAGAAACTAACTAGCCCTGAAGATAGAAAAATAAGCCTACCTTGCCTCAGAGAAATTCCCCAAAGGAAAAGGCAGCCCCCCACATATAATGACTGTGAGTAAAGATGAAAATACAAACACAGAGATGAAATAGATTTAGCAAAGTGAGGCCCGACTTACTGAATAGACCGAGGATAGGAAAGATAGCTTTGCGGTCAACACAAAAACCTACAAACAACCACGCAGAGGGGCAAAAAGACCCTCCGCACCGACTAACGGTACGGAGGTGCTCCCTCTGCGTCTCAGAGCTTCCAGCAAGCAAGAAAAACCAATATAGCAAGCTGGACAGAAAAATTAGCAAACAAAAAAAACACAAGCAAAACTTAGCTTATGCAGGATAGACAGGCCACAGGAACGATCCAGGAGGAAGCAAGACCAATACTAGAACATTGACTGGAGGCCAGGATCAAAGCACTAGGTGGAGTTAAATAGAGCAGCACCTAACGACTTAACCTCATCACCTGAGGAAGGAAACTCAGAAGCCGCAGTACCCCTCTCATCCACCAAAGGAAGCTCATAGACAGAACCAGCCGAAGTACCACTCACGACCACAGGATTGGTCACAGAATTCACAACAGTACACCCCCTTGAGGAGGGGTCACCGAACCCTCACCAGAGCCCCCAGGTCGACCAGGATGAGCCACATGAAAGGCACGAACCAGATCGGCAGCATGGACATCAGAGGCAAAGACCCAGGAATTATCTTCCTGACCATAACCTTTCCACTTAACCAGATACTGGAGTTTCCGTCTCGAAACACGAGAATCCAAAATCTTCTCCACTATATACTCCAATTCCCCTTCAACCAAAACCGGAGCAGGAGGATCAATAGATGGAACCACAGGTGCCACGTATCTCCGCAACAATGACCTATGGAACACGTTATGGATGGAAAAAGAAGCTGGAAGAGTCAAACGAAAAGACACAGGATTAAGAACCTCAGAAATCCTATATGGACCAATGAAACGAAGCTTAAATTTAGGAGAGGAAACCTTCATAGGAATATAATGAGATGATAACCAAACCAAATCCCCAACACGAAGTCGGGGACCCACACAGCGCCTGCGGTTAGCGAAACGTTGAGCCTTCTCCTGGGACAAAGTCAAATTGTCCACTACATGAGTCCAAATCTGCTGCAGCCTATCCACCACAGTATCCACACCAGGACAGTCCGAAGACTCAACCTGCCCTGAAGAGAAACGAGGGTGGAACCCAGAATTGCAGAAAAACGGCGAAACCAAAGTAGCCGAGCTGGCCTGATTATTAAGGGCGAACTCAGCCAAGGGCAAAAAGGACACCCAATCATCCTGATCAGCAGAAACAAAACATCTCAGATATGTTTCCAAGGTCTGATTGGTTCGTTCAGTCTGGCCATTTGTCTGAGGATGGAAAGCCGAGGAAAAAGACAAATCAATGCCCATCCTAGCACAAAAGGCTCGCCAAAACCTCGAAACAAACTGGGAACCTCAGTCAGAAACGATGTTCTCTGGAATGCCATGTAAACGAACCACATGCTGGAAAAACAATGGCACCAAATCAGAGGAGGAAGGCAATTTAGACAAGGGCACCAAATGGACCATCTTAGAGAAGCGATCACAAACCACCCAAATGACCGACATTCTTTGAGAGACGGGGAGATCCGAAATAAAATCCATAGAGATATGTGTCCAAGGCCTCTTCGGGACCGGCAAGGGCAAAAGCAACCCACTGGCACGAGAACAGCAGGGCTTAGCCCGAGCACAAATCCCACAGGACTGCACAAAAGAACGCACATCCCGCGACAGAGACGGCCACCAAAAGGATCTAGCCACCAAATCTCTGGTACCAAAGATTCCAGGATGACCAGCCAACACCGAACAATGAACCTCAGAGATAACTTTATTCGTCCACCTATCAGGGACAAACAGTTTCTCCGCTGGGCAACGGTCAGGTCTATTAGCCTGAAATTTTTGCAGCACCCGCCGCAAATCAGGGGAGATGGCAGACAAAATTACCCCCTCTTTGAGAATACCCGCCGGCTCAGGCAAACCCGGAGAATCGGGCACAAAACTCCTAGACAGGGCATCCGCCTTCACATTTTTAGAGCCCGGAAGGTACGAAACCACAAAGTCAAAACGGGAGAAAAACAGCGACCAACGAGCCTGTCTAGGATTCAACCGTTTGGCAGACTCGAGATAAGTCAAGTTTTTGTGATCAGTCAAGACCATCACGCGATGCTTAGCTCCTTCAAGCCAATGACGCCACTCCTCGAATGCCCACTTCATGGCTAGCAACTCTCGATTGCCAACATCATAATTTCGCTCAGCAGGCGAAAATTTCCTGGAAAAGAAGGCGCATGGTTTCATCACCGAGCAATCAGAACTTCTCTGCGACAAAACAGCCCCTGCTCCAATTTCAGAAGCATCAACCTCGACCTGGAACGGAAGCGAAACATCTGGTTGGCACAACACAGGGGCAGAAGAAAAACGACGCTTCAACTCCTGAAAAGCTTCCATAGCAGCAGAAGACCAATTGACCACATCAGCACCCTTCTTGGTTAAATCAGTCAACGGTTTAGCAATACTAGAAAAATTATTGATGAAGCGACGATAAAAATTAGCAAAGCCCAGGAACTTCTGCAGACTCTTCAGAGATGTTGGCTGAGTCCAATCATAAAGATGATAGTAGAAGGAGAAAAAATGAACCCCAAAAATGAAACCTTCTGAACACCAAAGAGACACTTTGACCCCTTCACAAACAAAGAATTAGCACGCAGGACCTGGAACACCATTCTGACCTGCTTCACATGAGACTCCCAATCATCCGAGAAGACCAAAATATCATCCAAGTATACAATCAGGAATTTATCCAGGTACTCTCGGAAGATGTCATGCATAAAGGACTGAAACACTGATGGAGCATTAGAAAGCCCGAATGGCATAACCAGGTACTCAAAATGGCCTTCGGGCGTATTAAATGCTGTTTTCCATTCATCGCCCCGTTTAATACGCACAAGATTATACGCACCACGAAGATCTATCTTGGTGAACCAACTACGGTAGCCCCCTTAATCCGAGCAAACAAATCAGACAGCAGCGGCAAGGGGTACTGAAATTTGACCGTAATTTTATTTAGAAGGCGGTAATCAATACAAGGTCTCAGCGAACCATCCTTCTTGGCCACAAAAAAGAACCCCGCTCCCAATGGCGACGATGACGGGCAAATATGACCCAAGGCAAACAGGCCAAGGCAAACAGGATCATGGGGTGCATTAAAAGAGGTCTGGATACACATGATGAGAGCATTATACTGCCTCTGTACAAATCCCTAGTTAGACCGCACATGGAGTACTGTGTCCAGTTTTGGGCACCGGTGCTCAGGAAGGATATAATGGAACTAGAGAGAGTACAAAGGAGGGCAACAAAATTAATAAAGGGGATGGGAGAACTACAATACCCAGATAGATTAGCGAAATTAGGATTATTTAGTCTAGAAAAAAGACGACTGAGGGGCGATCTAATAACCATGTATAAGTATATAAGGGGACAATACAAATATCTCGCTGAGGATCTGTTTATACCAAGGAAGGTGACGGGCACAAGGGGGCATTCTTTGCGTCTGGAGGAGAGAAGGTTTTTCCACCAACATAGAAGAGGATTCTTTACTGTTAGGGCAGTGAGAATCTGGAATTGCTTGCCTGAGGAGGTGGTGATGGCGAACTCAGTCGAGTGGTTCAAGAGAGGCCTGGATGTCTTCCTGGAGCAGAACAATATTGTATCATACAATTAGGTTCTGTAGAAGGACGTAGATCTGGGGATTTATTATGATGGAATATAGGCTGAACTGGATGGACAAATGTCTTTTTTCGGCCTTACTAACTATGTTACTATGAGTTGCATAGGTAGCGTTAGGCGCAATCCACGGCTGCCTCTAGTTGTGTTAGGAGAGGATCAGGGATTGCGGTCTGCAGAGTTCCCACGTCTCAGAGCTCGTTCTATTATTTTGGGTTATTGTCAGATCACTGTATGTGCTCTGACCTCCATGTCCATTGTGATACTGAATTGCCTTTCACAACAGTACAGGAAGCCAAAAGTACTAATGATTCTCAATAGAGGGAAAAAAGAAGTTCTGAGACCATTTTTTTTTCTTGGCTTTGTGTTTTGTCTTTTTTTTCCCCTAGACATTTGGGTGGTTCAGTACACAGGTGTAGTGATGGACATTAGAAGTCTGTCTTCATTTGTGGATCAGCTCTCGGCAAGAGTACAAAAGATTCAAGACACTATTGATCAGAAATCTATGTTAGAACCAAGAATTCCTATTCCTGATTTGTTTTTTGGAGATAGAACTAAGTTTCTGAGTTTCAAAAATAATGGTAAGTTATTTCTGGCCTTGAAACCTCGTTCCTCTGGTGATCCAGTTCAACAGGTTTTGATTATTATTTCTTTTTTGCGCGGCGACCCTCAGGACTGGGCATTTTCTCTTGCGCCAGGAGATCCTGCATTGAGTAATATCAATGCGTTTTTCCTGGCGCTCGGATTGCTGTACGATGAGCCTAATTCAGTGGATCAGGTAGAAAAGAATTTGCTGGCTCTTTGTCAGGGTCAGGATGAGATAGAGGTATATTGCCAGAAATTTAGAAAATGGTCAGTGCTCACTCAATGGAATGAATCTGCGCTGGCAGCTATGTTCAGAAAGGGTCTCTCTGAAGCCCTTAAGAATGTCATGGTGGGATTTCCTATGCCTGCTGGTTTGAATGAGTCTATGTCTTTGGCTATTCAGAACGGTCGACGCTTGCGTGAGCGTAAATCTGTGCACCATTTGGCGGTATTACCTGAGCTTAAACCTGAGCCTATGCAGTGCGATAGGACTTTGACCAGAGTTGAACGGCAAGAACACAGACGTCTGAATGGGCTGTGTTTCTACTGTGGTGATTCCACTCATGCTATCTCTGATTGTCCTAAGCGCACTAAGCGGTTCGCTAGGTCTGCCACCATTGGTACGGTACAGTCAAAATTTCTTCTGTCCGTTACCTTGATCTACTCTTTGTCATCATATTCTGTCATGGCGTTTGTGGATTCAGGCGCTGCTCTGAATTTGATGGACTTGGAATATGCTAAGCGTTGTGGGTTTTTCTTGGAGCCCTTGCAGTGTCCTATTCCATTGAGAGGTATTGATGCTACGCCTTTGGCCAAGAATAAGCCTCAATACTGGACCCAGCTGACCATGTGCATGGCTCCTGCACATCAAGAGGATATTCACTTTCTGGTGTTGCATAATCTGCATGATGGGGTCGTGTTGGGGTTGCCATGGCTACAAGCCCATAATCCAGTATTGGATTGGAAATCCATGTCGGTGTCCAGCTGGAGTTGCCAGGGGGTACATGGTGATGTTCCATTTTTGTCAATTTCGTCATCCACCCCTTCTGAGGTTCCAGAGTTCTTGTCTGATTACCGGGATGTATTTGATGAGCCCAAGTCCGATGCCCTACCTCCGCATAGGGATTGTGATTGTGCTATCAATTTGATTCCTGGTAGTAAATTCCCAAAAGGTCGACTGTTTAATTTATCCGTGCCTGAGCACACCGCTATGCGCAGTTATGTGAAGGAATCCCTGGAGAAGGGGCATATTCGCCCGTCATCGTCGCCATTAGGAGCAGGGTTCTTTTTTGTAGCCAAAAAGGATGGTTCGCTGAGACCTTGTATAGATTATCGCCTTCTTAATAAGATCACTGTTAAATTTCAGTACCCCTTGCCTTTGTTATCTGATTTGTTTGCTCGGATTAAGGGGGCTAGTTGGTTCACCAAGATTGATCTTCGTGGTGCGTATAATCTTGTGCGTATTAAGCGAGGCGATGAATGGAAAACTGCATTTAATACGCCCGAGGGTCATTTTGAGTATCTAGTGATGCCATTTGGACTTGCCAATGCTCCATCAGTGTTTCAGTCCTTTATGCATGACATCTTCCGAGAGTACCTGGATAAATTCCTGATTGTGTACTTGGATGACATTTTGATCTTCTCGGATGATTGGGAGTCTCATGTGAAACAGGTCAGAACGGTTTTTCAGGTCCTCCATGCTAACTCTTTGTTTGTGAAGAGATCAAAGTGTCTCTTTGGTGTGCAGAAGGTTTCATTTTTGGGGTTCATCTTTTCCCCTTCTACTATCGAGATGGATCCTGTTAAGGTCCAAGCCATCCATGATTGGACTCAGCCGACATCTCTGAAAAGTCTGCAAAAGTTCCTGGGCTTTGCTAATTTTTATCGTCGCTTCATCTGCAATTTTTCTAGTATTGCCAAACCATTGACCGATTTGACCAAGAAGGGTGCTGATTTGGTCAATTGGTCTTCTGCTGCTGTGGAAGCTTTTCAAGAGTTGAAGCGTCGTTTTTCTTCTGCCCCTGTGTTGTGTCAACCTGATGTTTCTCTTCCGTTCCAGGTCGAGGTTGATGCTTCTGAGATTGGAGCAGGGGCTGTTTTGTCGCAGAGAGGTTCTGATTGTTCAGTGATGAAACCATGCACTTTTTTTTCCAGGAAGTTTTCGCCTGCTGAGCGTAATTATGATGTGGGCAACCGAGAGTTGCTGGCCATGAAGTGGGCATTCGAGGAGTGGCGTCATTGGCTTGAGGGAGCTAAGCATCGCGTGGTGGTATTGACTGATCATAAGAACCTGACTTATCTCGAGTCTGCTTAGCGTTTGAATCCTAGACAGGCTCGTTGGTCGCTGTTTTTCGCCCGTTTTGACTTTGTGATTTCGTACCTTCCGGGCTCTAAAAATGTGAAGGCGGATGCTCTGTCTACGAGTTTTGTGCCCGACTCTCCGGGTTTATCTGAGCCGGCGGGTATCCTCAAGGAAGGAGTAATTGTGTCTGCCATCTCCCCTGATTTGCGGCGGGTGCTGCAAAAATTTCAGGCTAATAAACCTGATCGTTGTCCAGCAGAGAAACTGTTTGTCCCGGATAGGTGGACAAATAAAGTGATCTCTGAGGTTCATTGTTCGGTGTTGGCTGGTCATCCTGGAATCTTTGGTACCAGAGAGTTAGTGGCTAGATCCTTTTGGTGGCCGTCTCTGTCACGGGATGTGCATTCTTTTGTGCAGTCCTGTGGGATTTGTGCTCGGGCTAAGCCCTGCTGTTCTCGTGCCAGTGGGTTGCTTTTGTCCTTGCCGGTCCCGAAGAGACCTTGGACACATATCTCTATGGATTTTATTTCAGATATTCCCGTCTCTCAAAAGATGTCAGTCATTTGGGTTGTCTGTGATCGCTTTTCTAAGATGGTCCATCTGGTACCTTGTCCAAGTTGCCTTCCTCCTCTGATTTGGTGCCATTGTTCTTCCAGCATGTGGTTCGTTTGCATGGCATTCCAGAGAATATCGTTTCTGACAAAGGTTCCCAGTTTGTTTCGAGGTTTTGGCGAGCCTTTTGTGGTAGGATGGGCATTGACTTGTCTTTTTCCTCGGCTTTTCATCCTCAGACTAATGGCCAGACCGAACGAACCAATCAGACCTTGGAAACCTATCTGAGATGCTTTGTTTCTGCCGATCAGGATGACTGGGTGTCCTTTTTGCCTTTGGCTGAGTTCGCCCTTAATAATCGGGCCAGCTCGGCTACCTTGGTTTCGCCATTTTTCTGCAATTCTGGGTTCCATCCTCGTTTCTCTTCAGGACAGGTTGAGTCTTCGGACTGTCCTGGTGTGGATACTGTGGTGGACAGGTTGCAGCAGATTTGGACTCAGGTAGTGGACAATTTGACCTTGTCCCAGGAGAAGGCTCAACGTTTCGCTAATCGCAGACGCCGTGTGGGTCCCCGACTTCGTGTTGGGGATCTGGTTTGGTTATCTTCTCGTCATATTCCTATGAAGGTTTCCTCTCCGAAGTTTAAACCTCGTTTCATTGGTCCTTATAGGATTTCTGAGGTTATTAATCCTGTGTCTTTTCCTCTGACCCTCCCAGATTCTTTTTTCATACATAACGTCTTCCATAGGTCATTGTTGCGGAGATACGTGGCACCTATGGTTCCATCTGTTGACCCTCCTGCCCCGGTTTTGGTGGAGGGGGAATTGGAGTATATTGTGGAGAAGATTTTGGATTCTCGTGTTTCAAGACGGAAACTCCAGTATCTGGTTAAATGGAAGGGTTATGCTCAGGAGGATAATTCCTGGGTTTTTGCCTCTGATGTCCATGCTCCCGATCTTGTTCGTGCCTTTCATGTGGCTCATCCTGGTCGGCCTGGGGGCTCTGGTGAGGGTTCGGTGACCCCTCCTCAAGGGGGGGTACTGTTGTGAATTCTGTGGCAGAGCTCCCTCCTGTGGTCACAAGTGGTACTTCGGCTGATTCTCTCTGGGAGCTTCCGTTTGTGGAGGAAACTGGTACTGCTGCTTCTGAGTTTCCTCCCTCAGGTGATCTGGTGAGGTCGTTAGGTGCTTCTCTACTTAACCCCACCTAATGCTTTGATTCATGCTTCCTGTCAATGTTCCAGTGTTGGACTTGTGTTTCTCTGGATCATTCCTGTGGCCTGCTGCTCTGCATAGCTAAGTGCTTCTTTGCTATTTGTTGCTATTTTTTCTGTCCAGTTTGTCTATTTGTTTTGCTGGAAGCTCTGGGACGCAAAGGGTGTACCTCCGTGCCGTTAGTTCGGTATGGAGGGTCTTTTTGCCCCCTTTGCGTGGTTTTCTTTAGGGTTTTGTGTAGACCGCAAAGTTATCTTTCCTATCCTCGTTCTGTCTAGAATATCGGGCCTCACTTTGCTGAATCTATTTCATCCCTACGTTTGTCTTTTCATCTTACTCACAGTCATTATATGTGGGGGGCTGCCTTTTCCTTTGGGGTATTTGTTGTGAATTCTGTGGCTGAATTCACTCCTGTGGTCACAAGTGGTACTGCAGCTTCTGGGCTTCCTCCCTCAGGTGTTCTGGTGAGCTCGTTGGCTGCCTTGTTACTTAACTCCACCTGATTCTGTCTTCCTTGCTCCTTGTCAATGTTCCAGTGTTGGATCTGAGCTTCTGGATCTTTCCTGTGGCCTGCTGCTCTGCTTAGATAAGTGCTTCTTTGCTTTTGTTGCTGTTTTTTCTGTCCAGCTTGTCTATTCGTTTTTGCTGGAAGCTCTGAGACGCAAAGGGTGTACCGCCGTGCCGTTAGTTCGGCACGGTGGGTCTTTTTGCCCCCTTTGCGTGGTTTTTTGCTTTAGGGTTTTTTGTAGACTGCAAAGTTCTCTTTGCTATCCTCGCTCTATCTAGAATATCGGGCCTCACTTTGCTGAATCTATTTCATCCCTACGTTTTGTCTTTTCATCTTGCTAACAGTCATTATATGTGGGGGGCTGCCTTTTCCTTTGGGGTATTTCTCTGAGGCAAGTCAGGCTTGTATTTCTATCTTCAGGCTAGTCAGTTCCTCAGGCTGTGCCGAGTTGCATAGGTAGTGTCAGGCGCAATCCACAGCTGCCTTTAGTTGTGTGTAGGATAGGTTCAGGTATTGCGGTCTACAGAGATTCCACGTCTCAGAGCTCGTTCTATTGTTTTTGGGTTTTTGTCAGATCACTGTATGTGCTCTGATTACTGGCACACTGTGTTACTGGATTGCCTTCATAACAGTACAAGGAGCCAAAACTAATGATTCTCAATAGATGGAAAAAAGTTCTGACATCATTTTTTTTCTCAGCTCTGTGTTCAGTCTTTTTTTTCCCCTAGACATTAGGGTGCTTCAGGACACAGCTGTGGACATGGATATTCAGGCTCTGTGCTCTTCAATGGATAATCTCGTTATAAATGTACAAAAGATTCAAGATACTATTGATCAGAAATCTATGCTAGAACCAAGACTTCCTATTCCTGATTTGTTTTTGGTGATAGAACTAAGTTTCTGAGCTTCAAAAATAATTGTAAGCTATTTCTGGCCTTGAAACCTCATTCTTCTGGTAATTCAGTTCAACAGGTTTTGATTATTATTTCTTTTTTGCGCGGCGACCCTCAGGACTGGGCATTTTCTCTTGCGCCAGGAGACCCTGCATTGAGTGGTGTCGATGCGTTTTTCCTGGCGCTCGGATTGCTGTACGATGAGCTTAATTCAGTGGATCAGGCTGAGAAAAATTTGCTGGCTTTGTGCCAGGGTCAGGATGATATAGAAGTATATTGTCAGAAATTTAGGAAGTGGTCAGTACTCACTCTGTGGAATGAATCTGCGCTGGCAGCTTTGTTCAGAAAGGGTCTCTCTGAGGCTCTTAAGGATGTCATGGTGGGTTTTCCTATGACTGCTGGTTTGAGTGAGTCTATGTCTTTGGCCATTCAGATCGGTCGTCGCTTGCGCGAGCGTAAATCTGTGCACCATCTGGCGGTATTGTCTGAGATTAAACCTGAGCCTATGCAGTGCGATAGGACTATGACCAGAGTTGAACGGCAAGAACACAGACGTCTGAATGGTCTGTGTTTCTACTGTGGTGATTCCACTTATGCTATTTCTGATTGTCCTAAGCGCACTAAGCGGTTCGATAGGTCTGCCGTCATTGGTACTGTACAATCCAAATTCCTTCTGTCCATTACCTTGATATGCTCTTTGTCATCGTATTCTGTCATGGCGTTTGTGGATTCAGGCGCTGCCCTGAATCTGATGGATTTGGATTATGCTAAACGTTGTGGGTTTTTCTTGGAGCCTTTGCGGTGTCCTATTCCGTTGAGAGGAATTGATGCTACACCTTTGGCCAAGAATAAACCTCAGTACTGGACCCAGCTGACCATGTGCATGGCTCCTGCACATCAGGAAGTTATTCGCTTTCTGGTGCTACATAATCTGCATGATGTGGTCGTGTTGGGGTTGCCATGGCTGCAAACCCATAATCCAGTATTGGATTGGAACTCTATGTCGGTATCCAGCTGGGGTTGTCAGGGGGTACATGGTGATGTTCCATTTTTGTCTATTTAGTCATCCACTCCTTCTGAGGTCCCAGAGTTCTTGTCTGATTATCAGGATGTATTTGAAGAGCCCAAGTCCGATGCCCTACCTCCGCATAGGGATTGTGATTGTGCTATCGATTTGATTCCTGGTAGTAAATTCCCTAAAGGTCGTTTATTTAATTTATCCGTGCCTGAACACACCGCTATGCGCAGTTATGTGAAGGAATCCCTAGAGAAGGGACATATTCGCCCATCGTCATCACCACTGGGAGCAGGGTTCTTTTTTGTAGCCAAGAAGGATGGTTCGCTGAGACCGTGTATTGATTACCGCCTTCTTAATAAGATCACTGTTAAGTTTCAGTATCCCTTGCCATTGTTATCTGACTTGTTTGCTCGGATTAAGGGGGCTAGTTGGTTCACTAAGATAGATCTTCGTGGTGCGTATAATCTGGTGAGAATCAGGCAAGGAGATGAATGGAAAACGGCATTTAATACGCCCGAGGGTCATTTTGAGTATCTAGTGATGCCGTTCGGACTTGCCAATGCTCCATCTGTTTTTCAGTCTTTTATGCATGACATCTTCCGTGAGTATCTGGATAAATTCCTGATTGTTTACTTGGATGACATTTTGATCTTCTCAGATGATTGGGAGTCTCATGTGAAGCAGGTCAGAATGGTTTTCCAGGTCCTGCGTGCTAATTCTTTGTTCGTGAAGGGATCTAAGTGTCTCTTTGGTGTGCAGAAGGTTTCATTTTTGGGGTTCATCTTTTCCCCTTCTACTATCGAGATGGATCCGGTTAAGGTCCAAGCCATCCAGGATTGGACTCAGCCGACATCTCTGAAAAGTCTGCAAAAGTTCCTGGGCTTTGCTAATTTTTATCGTCGCTTCATCTGTAATTTTTCTAGCATTGCCAAACCATTGACCGATTTGACCAAGAAGGGTGCTGATTTGGTTAATTGGTCTTCTGCTGCTGTGGAAGCTTTTCAGGAATTGAAGCGTCGTTTTTGTTCTGCCCCTGTGTTGTGTCAACCAGATGTTTCTCTTCCGTTCCAGGTCGAGGTTGATGCTTCTGAGATTGGAGCAGGGGCGGTTTTGTCACAGAGAGGTTCTGGTTGCTCAGTGTTGAAACCATGTGCGTTCTTTTCCAGGAAGTTTTCTGCTGCTGAGCGTAATTATGATGTGGGCAACCGAGAGTTGCTGGCCATGAAGTGGGCATTCGAGGAGTGGCGTCATTGGCTTGAAGGAGCTAAGCATCGCGTGGTGGTATTGACTGATCATAAGAACCTTACTTATCTCGAGTCTGCCAAGCGCTTGAATCCTAGACAGGCCCGTTGGTCGTTATTTTTTGCTCGCTTCGATTTTGTGATTTCGTACCTTCCGGGCTCTAAAAATGTGAAGGCGGATGCTCTGTCTAGGAGTTTTGTGCCCGACTCTCCGGGTTTATCTGAGCCGGTGAGTATCCTCAAGGAAGGAGTCATTGTGTCTGCCATCTCCCCTGATTTGCGGCGAGTGTTGCAAAAATTTCAGGCTAATAAACCTGATCGTTGTCCGGCCGAGAAACTGTTCGTCCCTGATAGGTGGACTAGTAAAGTTATCTCTGAACTTCATTGTTCGGTGTTGGCTGGTCATCCAGGAATCTTTGGTACCAGAGAGTTAGTGGCTATATCCTTCTGGTGGCCATCTCTGTCACGGGATGTACGTACTTTTGTGCAGTCCTGTGGGATTTGTGCTAGGGCTAAGCCCTGCTGTTCTCGTGCCAGTGGGTTGCTTTTGCCCTTGCCGGTCCCGAAGAGGCCTTGGACACATATTTCGATGGATTTCATTTCTGACCTTCCCGTTTCTCAAAAGATGTCAGTCATTTGGGTGGTCTGTGATCGCTTTTCTAAAATGGTCCATCTGGTGCCCTTGGTTAAATTGCCTTCCTCCTCTGATTTGGTGCCTTTGTTCTTCCAGCATGTGGTTCGTTTGCATGGCATTCCTGAGAATATTGTTTCTGACAGAGGTTCCCAGTTTGTTTCAAGGTTCTGGCGAGCCTTTTGTGGTAGGATGGGCATTGACCTATCTTTTTCCTCGGCTTTCCATCCTCAGACTAATGGCCAGACCGAACGAACCAATCAGACCTTGGAAACATATCTGAGATGTTTTGTTTCTGCAGACCAGGATGATTGGGTGTCCTTTTTGCCGTTGGCTGAGTTTGCCCTTAATAATCGGGCCAGCTCGGCTACCTTGGTCTCTCCATTTTTCTGCAATTCTGGGTTCCATCCTCGTTTCTCTTCAGGACAGGTTGAGTCTTCGGACTGTCCTGGTGTGGATTCTGTGGTGGACAGGTTGCAGCAGATCTGGACTCAGGTAGTGGACAATTTGACCTTGTCCCAGGAGAAGGCTCAACTTTTCGCTAATCGCAGACGCCGTGTGGGTCCCTGACTTCGTGTTGGGGATCTGGTTTGGTTATCTTCTCGTCATATTCCTATGAAGGTTTCCTCTCCTAAATTTAAACCTCGTTTTATTGGTCCGTATAGGATTTCTGAGATTCTCAATCCTGTGTCCTTTCGTCTGACCCTCCCGGACTCCTTTTCCATACATAATGTATTCCATAGGTCGTTGTTGCGGAGATACGTGGCACCTATGGTTCCATCTGTTGAGCCTCCTGCCCCTGTTTTGGTGGAGGGGGAATTGGAGTATATTGTGGAGAAAATTTTGGATTCTCGTGTCTCTAGACGGAAACTCCAGTTTCTGGTTAAATGGAAGGGTTATGCTCAGGAAGATAATTCCTGGGTTTTTGCCTCTGATGTCCATGCTCCAGATCTTGTTCGTGCCTTTCATGTGGCTCATCCTGGTCGGCCTGGGGGCTCTGGTGAGGGTTCGGTGACCCCTCCTCAAGGGGGGGGTACTGTTGTGAATTCTGTGGCTGAATTCACTCCTGTGGTCACAAGTGGTACTGCAGCTTCTGGGCTTCCTCCCTCAGGTGTTCTGGTGAGCTCGTTGGCTGCCTTGTTACTTAACTCCACCTGATTCTGTCTTCCTTGCTCCTTGTCAATGTTCCAGTGTTGGATCTGAGCTTCTGGATCTTTCTGTGGCCTGCTGCTCTGCTTAGATAAGTGCTTCTTTGCTTTTGTTGCTGTTTTTTCTGTCCAGCTTGTCTATTCGTTTTTGCTGGAAGCTCTGAGACGCAAAGGCTGTACCGCCGTGCCGTTAGTTCGGCACGGTGGGTCTTTTTGCCCCCTTTGCGTGGTTTTTTGCTTTAGGGTTTTTTGTAGACTGCAAAGTTCTCTTTGCTATCCTCGCTCTATCTAGAATATCGGGCCTCACTTTGCTGAATCTATTTCATCCCTACGTTTGGTCTTTTCATCTTGCTAACAGTCATTATATGTGGGGGGCTGCCTTTTCCTTTGGGGTATTTCTCTGAGGCAAGTCAGGCTTGTATTTCTATCTTCAGGCTAGTCAGTTCCTCAGGCTGTGCCGAGTTGCATAGGTAGTGTCAGGCGCAATCCACAGCTGCCTTTAGTTGTGTGTAGGATAGGTTCAGGTATTGCGGTCTACAGAGATTCCACGTCTCAGAGCTCGTTCTATTGTTTTTGGGTTTTTGTCAGATCACTGTATGTGCTCTGATTACTGGCACACTGTGTTACTGGATTGCCTTCATAACAGGTATTTCTCTGAGGCAAGGTAGGCTTATTTTTTCTATCTTCAGGCTAGTTAGTTTCTCAGGCTGTGCCGAGTTGCATAGGTAGCGTTAGGCGCAATCCACGGCTGCCTCTAGTTGTGTTAGGAGAGGATCAGGGATTGCGGTCTGCAGAGTTCCCACGTCTCAGAGCTCGTTCTATTATTTTGGGTTATTGTCAGATCACTGTATGTGCTCTGACCTCCATGTCCATTGTGATACTGAATTGCCTTTCACAACAGTGGGCCCACCTGCCTCACAGGGGCCCCAGAGTGGCTGCATGATGTGCCGCTAGTTGAGGGCCCCTTGGCGAGCGGGGGCACTAGGCAGCTGCCTGCCCCTAACACCGGCCCTGCCTGCAGGTTCCCCCCAGAGCCTCAGTGTACCGTACCGTGAATGGCCCCCCCATCTCGCCAGGGCATCGGCACTTGCCCGGGTGTGCCAGGTGCTGAAGCCGGCCCTGGGTACCTGTGAATGTGGTGTCTGACAGGGGTGTGCAGTTTGTGGCCAGGTTTTGGAGGGATTTTTGTAAGAAGTTGGGGGTTACGTTGTCTTTCTCCTCTGGTTATCACTCGGAATCCAATGGACAGACTGAACGAACAAATAAATTTTGAGATGCCTGGCCTCTTCCAAACAGGGGGACTGGTGTGAGGTATTGCCCATGGCAGAATTTGCGTTCAACTGTCGTATTAATAAGTCTACTAGTAAAACTCTCTTTCAGGTCAATTATGGGTTTGTTCCGCAGTTTGGAGAATATTCACGCATGGATTCTGGTTGCTTTGGTGCAGAGGGTATAGTGCAACAGTTAAGAACCCTTTGGAGGGAGGTTCAAGGGAACATCTCCAAAGCAAAAAAGCAGTGCAAACATTTTGCGGACAGGAGGAGGGGGTCAGCTCCTGTGTTGGCTGTGAGGCAGAAGGTGTGGTTGTCTACCCATAACATCAAACTTAAGATACCCTCTATGAAGTTGGGCCCCAGATCTATAGGTCCATACAAGATTGTAGAGGTGATCAACCTGGTGGCCTATAGATTGCAGTTGCCCACCTCCTTCAAAATATCTAATGTCTTCCACAGGTACCTATTAAAACTTTTAGACGGTTAGAGAAGATTCCTCATCCAATGTTCTGCCAGTGTTAGTAGAGGGTCAGCTGGAGTATGAGGTAGGGTGCATTATTGATTCACGGTGGGTGTTCCGGGGGCTACTATCTCTCCACTTGTTGGGAACAGTTGAGGCTTTATACAAAACATTCATGACATCACAAGCAAACAAACATCACTGCCTGCGAAAAAGCCCCCTCCAATGCCGAGGTGTCACACGACAGTCACAATCTATAATATAACGCTGGGAGCGTCACTCTGTCCGAAGCCTTTATAGACTGCGCAAGCGCAAGCGCCGGCACAGTCTGGACAGCACAGAGTGACCCTCCCAGGAGATCGCGGTGTGCGTAAACACTGAATGCATACCGCGATCTCCAACGGAGAGGCAGGGACTCGCCAGGAGGTTGAGTATGCTATATTCACCTGTCCCGTTCAAGCTCTGCGTGCGGCTCCATGTTCCGGGTCCTCTGTGACGTTCACAGTTCAGAGGGCGTGATGACGCGCTTAATGCGTGCCGCCCCCTGACTGAACAGTCACAGCCAGAGGAGCCGGAACACGGAGCGGCACACAGCGCTGGATCAGGGCCAGGTGAATATAGCAAGTGTCGGGGGCCTGAGCTAGCGGCGACTCCGGCACCTGACCCCCACAGTGCGCCAGTGTCCCCGCCTGCTCAGGCCCCTGGCACTCGGCGCCTAGCGACGATAGGTGAGTATGGTATTTTTTTTTTATATATATCGCAGCAGCATACGGGGCATACACTATGGAGCATCTTATGGGGCCATCAACCATAATGGAGCAGTGTACGGGGGCATATAATACTATGGAGCATGTTATGGGGGCCATAAACCTTTATGGAACAGTGTACGGGGCATACACTGTGGAGCATCTTATGGGGGCCATAAACCATAATGGAGCAGTGTTCGGGGGCATATACTATGGAGCATCTTATGGGGGCCATAAACCTTTGTGGAGCAGTGTACGGGGCATATAATATGGAGCATCTTATGGGGGCCATAAACCTTTATGGAGCAGTGTACGGGGCATATGGATGGGAGCAGCAAATTACAGAATGGTGGCGCAGGATGGAAGCAGCACATGACAGAACGGTGGCGCAGGATGGGAGCAGCACATGACAGAACAGGGCCATGTCAGGATGGGAGCAGCACATGACAGAACGGGGGTGCAGGATGGGAGCAGCACATGACAGAACGGGGGCGCAGGATGGGAGCAGCACATGACAGAACAGGGGCACAGGATGGGAACAGCACATGACAGAACAGGGGCGCAGGATGGGAGCAGCATATGACAGAACGGGGGCGCAGGATGGGAGCAGCACATGACAGAACGGGGGCGCAGGATGGGAACAGCACATGACAGAACGGGGGCGCAGGATGGGAGCAGCACATGACAGAACGGGGGCGCAGGATGGGAGCAGCACATGACAGAATAGGGCAGCACATGACAGAACGGGGGTGCAGGATGGCAGCAGCACATGACAGAACGGGGGTGCAGGATGGGAGCAGCACATGATAGAATGGGGGCGCAGGTTGGTGCAGCACATGTGAGAATGGGGATGCAGGATGGAGCAGCACATGACAGGATGGGGACGCAGGATGGAGCAGCACATGACAGGATGGGGATGCAGGATGGAGCAGCACATGACAGGATGGGGACGCAGGATGGAGCAGCACATGACAGGATGGGGACCCAGGATGGAGCAGCTCATGACAGGATGGAGACCATATACCAACATAAATGCTCGCCACCTGGGCGTAGAACAGGTTCAATAGCTAGTATCTTTATATCAAAATATAACCTCTGCTAAAACACATTAAACCTCTAAACCAGTGTTTCTCAACTCCAGTCCTCAAGACCCCACAACAGTTCATGTTTTCAGGATTTCCTTAGTATTGCATAGGCGATGGAACTAATGCTTGAGCAGGTGATGAAATTATCACCTGTGCAATACTAAGGAAATCCTGAAAACATGACCTGTTGTGGGGTCTTGAGGACTGGTGTTGAGAAACACTGCTCTAAACAGTCAATATTTGATTTAAAACCATATAGTAACAACAACAGGTGGATAAACACACCAACAACTGAGTATAATCCTAAATGTAGATTTTATTTGTACACAAAGAATAAATAAACAAACACATTAAAATAAGAACCACTGGAAACCTACTGGTTTCCTACAGGACACAACATGACCGGCACACAAAGCCAATAACAAAAAAATAATAAGTAGAAATTCAATGCTCTATAAAGTGCTACTCAGATATAGCCAGACACAATGTCACTACGTGTGTTCTACCAGCTTGGGACATTACATACTGTAAGAAAGGTGCATAGTGCCTAGAATATATAGGCGTTCCGACTATTTATATAATGCCTGGCCAATAAGAACGGAAAAACTATTCTTAATTGCAAATGCACGTCCACACATCGAGTACTGCCCATACTGACGTCCAGCAACATCCGGTAACAACGGCGCATGCACCGCCGCCACGGCAACCAAAGAACCATCACAGGAGCGGCCGTGGAACGCAAGCAGGCAGAGCCGTCAGGGAGACCGCATCTGTGTGCTGCGCGCTGAGTGCCGCCCACACAATGGTCCGGAGCCACAGAGGCGGCGCATGCGCACACCGGACTTGCAAAGACTAACCCTGAAGGAACCAGGAAGAACTAACGGGGATTATTTAAGTGAGTACATATAACCATATAATGCAATATAAAATGACACGTGCCAATGCTATCATGACATAAAATATAACAAAGCAAGAATTAATTCAGAATAAATAGTTGCCACATTATAGTGGTCCAAAGCCATGGAGGCGGCGCCTGCGCACACCGGACTTCACAAAAACTAACACTGAAGAAAACCAGGAGGAACTTACAGGGATTGGTTGAAAGTGAATGCGTATACGCATATAATGCAAAGTAAAGTGACATGTGCGAATACTATCGTGACATAGAAATGTAGCAAAACGGGGATTAATTCAGAATGGATATGTGCACGCATATAATGCGAAATAAAGTGACGATGTGCGAATGCTATCATACAATGAATTGTAACGAGGGGACAAAGATGAGGCAGTGCTGTGCAAACTAGCAACCTGAATAACAATTAGAGTGACATAATGTCAGGACTGCATATCCAATACTGGATATATCAGTGGAAAATGCGCTGACTGGATATACAATGAAAGTGACAACATGTGGTAGCAAACAGCGACCCATGGCCATATATAAACATATATCAAATATACTTATAAATATACACAATATGTATAAACCATATACAAGCAAACAAGAAATAATAAAAATAATAAAAATAAAAATGAAAATAAAAATAAAATAATAAAGAAATTGAAAGGAATATGGTGACGATTGATGTGAAGAACTTCAGCAGCAGATGTAAGACTTCCTTCGAGAATAGATGACAGGTCAGTCTTCAGGGACAATAATAAAAGTTCAACATGCAGGGCAGGACGTGCAAAATATAGATACAGAGGCCAGAACTAAAACATAAGAATAAAGTGTTAAAGGGACACTGTCACCTGAATTTGGAGGGAACAATCTTCAGCCATGGAGGCGGGGTTTTGGGGTTTTTGATTCACCCTTTCCTTACCCGCTGGCTGCATGCTGGCTGCAATATTGGATTGAAGTTCATTCTCTGTCCTCCGTAGTACATGCCTGCACAAGGTGCAATCTTGCCTTGCGCAGGTGTGTACTATGGAAGACAGAGAATGAACTTCAATCCAATATTGCAGCCAGCATGCAGCCAACGGGTAAGGAAAGGGTGAATCAGAAACCCCAAAACCCCGCCTCCATGGCTGAAGATTGTTCCCTCCAAATTCAGGTGACAGTGTCCCTTTAAGTCGATAAATCCAACAACTTTCTGCTCTGGCCAACACTTTAAACAAATCTCCACCCCGTGGACCGAGGGATACTTGATCCATGGCTTTGATTTTAAGTTTACTGGCATTGCATTCGTGATACAAGAAAAATTGGCGAGGTAAAGTTTTTAATGAACTGATGTCATTAGATGTTTTGGCCTTGTCTATATCGCGCACATGTTCTCTTGTCCTGATCTTAAGCTCACGAGTGGTCATCCCGATGTACACCTTATTGCATGGACACTGTGCGTGGTAAATTACCCCCTTGGAGGCGCATGTAAGTCTATGTCAAATTTTAAAATTGCGACCATCCTGGGGGTTAGAAAAATCTTTACTTTTCACATGGTTCTGACAGCCCTTACAAAAAGTGCATGGGAAAAAGCCATGTACAAGATCTCCTGCTCCTTTCCGTTTATCTTCATTTGGAGAATAATAGCTATGAACTAATAGAAGAAGATTGTCTGATCTCTTAGCAGTAATTGATGGTCTGTCAGGTAAGAGTTTTTAAAATTGGATCAGACTGCAAGATTCCCCAATGTTTAGTAACAATTCCAACAAGGTCCTTCCATTGGCTATTGAACAGAGTTATGAGTCTCACCTGTGTATCATCTTTATCTTTCGACGATGTCTGGTACAAAAGATCATTGCGAGATGTCGAGCAGGCTCTCTTATATCCCTTACGAATTTGTCGGTGACTGTATCCGCGTTCCCTGAAGCGGCAATAAAGGTCACGTGCCTGTTTTTGAAATTTATCTTGACTCAAACAAATTTGTTTGATGCGCAGATGTTGACCGATTGGGATACCATTAATGGTAGATTGGCGATGTGATGAGCTTGCGTGCAATAGAGTATTTGTAGCAGTTGGTTTGCGATACACATTAGTCTCTATTGACCCCTGAGAAGAGACCCTGACATCTAGATCCAAAAAATTAACCTGTCGACCACAGGAAAAAGTGAGTTTAATGTTTAGATTATTCATATTGAGCTCATCCATAAAGTTGTTAAGCTGTTAAAACCGTGTATAAAACCTATAATCAATATATATTTAGATTTTATAAAAATTACATGGATAGACTCAAACCCATAGGTTTTGGGCAAGTTAGAACACCAAAGACTTCCCGTTACCATTATACTAAATCTCCCTTTCGGGGAATGCATGAGTGATTAGGAAATCTGTCGGGCCACTAGAGACAACAAACCATAAAGGATAAAGCTAAAAAAGATCTACCAACTCATTAAGACCTTTTGGATAAATAGTATCTAATTTGTATATCCAATACACTTCTCTCTTATTTAGACACTAATCTATTTGGGGTATCCACTGGTACATGATCTATAGGTGTAACTCGTATTGGGGCTTTTTTGCCGTGTTTTTCAAAGCAATGTCAAGACAAGCCATGTTTCAGATACCCCTTAGAAATATTGTGTCTATGTGAGTATATCCTTAGATGTAAAGGCTGTGTAGTGCGTCCCACATATTGTTTCCCACAGCAACAATCAACTAGGTAAATCACAAAACTCGTTTGGCATGTTAACTTAAAATTAATGTCATATGCTCTATCACTATCATTGGCAGATTGCCACAAAATGCGTTGTCACAATAAAGCTTTTAAGAACATTTCCATCTTTGTGTGGTCAGCACGGGTACAAGAAACCCGGTCTTCTTCTTCCTTCTTTGTGACATTGGTATCCATGGGAGTCTGCAGCGACCACTGTTTCCTTTCATATCCTGCAAGGGGTTGTGACCTTTCACAACCTGTAAAGGTGATTACACCTACCACGTATTGTCATCCAAATTATCACTTTTATCGCTCTATGTACGCTCTCTTTCCTTAATTCCTTTTTTTAATTTGTTATTTTGGATTTCTGACCTCTGGCTTCTCTTCTGAAAATCCCGTCTCTCCCCTTTGGTACCTTGTGATCTCTTGGTTCTGATCTTAGCTTGTTTGACTACTCTCCTGTGTGTATCGTCTCCTCTGCACCCTGGCATCTGGCTCTGCCCCCTCCCACTCTGTCACATGTTTCAGGTCCTGTTTGTTACCTGGTTAGTAACCCGGCGCCTTGCTCAGCTCCCTTGCTGTGTGCAGCTCTCCTCGCAGCAGTAATACCCGGGAGTCGTGACACTCAGAAAATGGCAGCAATCACAGTTTAACACCTCTCAACTTTCAAAAAAACTCTAATTCTGAGAAATTTCTAAAAATTCCATTTTCAAATTATTTGCAGTAGAAACAGGCACGTTTTCTTGCTATTCTTGCATCAGAGCTCATTTTTCAAAAAACAAAAATAATGTTCTGTAATTAAGGGAACCTGTCATGTCAGGATTCTCTTACTAGGTAAAGGCAGAGAGGGATGACCCGTACAGACCATTTAGAAGAGACTGTGGAGTGCTGGCTCTGTCGATGGAAAGAATCTTGGAAGCTCCGTGTAATCCCGGAATGATTGATCCAACCGGTAGAGGTATCTGGATGGTTCCGTGAGGAGAGGCTTGATCATTCTACAGTGGAATCCAGAGTGTCCAGAGGGTTCCAGGATAGGGAACTGTCAGCATAGGATTCTGAGGAGACAGAGGTAATAGTAACAATGCAAAGTAACAGTCTACAAATCACAGAGCACAGCAAAGTGTGGCCTGAGCAGGAGGCAACGATCCTACAGAATGAACACATTGCCCAGGCACCTCCCTTAATGGGAGGATGCCTTTTATGCAAAGAGCATCACAGCACAGACAGCCCTAATAAAGAACAGGTGCCCTTCTACTTTAAGAATGTGCAGGAAGCGGGGTGCGCCTACTAAGAGCATTTCCAGGAGACCTGCCAAGGGGATGCAGGTTCCTAGCAGAGAAAGGAGCCACCAATCGCCTGGAGCCACGGACAAGGTGAGCAGTACCAGTGGAGCTGCGTGATAGGGGCCGGTCTCTTTGCACAGTGGAGATCAAACCCGCAGCAGGGACAGAGTGGGTGAGGTGCATAGCGCCGTGTGATAAGCACCGGTCTCCCCGTCCATGAGAGACTGGGCCCACGGCTGAGGGCATGACAGCTAAATGTTATAATTTGCATTCAGATTGTGTGTATGTTGTAGGTATCTCTCAGTTTTAAAAGGAGAAAACAATATTACAAAGCTCTGGGTTCTGGTCATGGGGTCAGGAAGCATTACTGAGAAGTCACGGTTGTTCTCTCGTCATGCCCACTGTTTCGTTGATTGCTGTCATGTTCAGCGCATTCTGTTTTAACTGTACATAGGGCAAAACTAGTACTATATGATACAATTGAATAGATGCACTAATCAAGTTCAATCTTTTGACAAAACATTTATTTTTTGATTATTTGGAAATTTCTGAAAGTAAATAATAGAACAGATTTTCACTCCTTTAGGCCCCCTTCACAGGTCCATGTTTCTGTACCTGTAGCGTCCGTTTTAACACGTACTGTAGACAAGTACGTATGCACACCCATTACAAATGAAGTGGGAAAAAGGGAAAGTGACGGGGAGTTTTTATTTCATTAACCCCTTAGTGACAGAGCCAATTTGGTACTTAATGACCGAGCCGATTTTTGCAATTCTGACCAAAGTCACTTTATGAGGTTATAACTCTGGAACGCTTCAATGGATCCTGCTGATTCTGAGATTGTTTTTTCATCACATATTGTACTTCATGTTAGTGGTAACATTTCTTCGATATTACTTGCGATTATTTATGAAAAAAACGGAAATATGGCAAAAAATTTTAAAATTTTGCAATTTTCAAACTTTGTATTTTTATGCCCTTAAAAATCAGAGAGATATGTCATGAAAAATAGTTAATAAATAACATTTCCCACATGTCTACTTTACATCAGCACAATTTTGGAAACAAATTTTTTTTTGTTAGGGAGTTATAAGGGTTAAAAGTTGACCAGCAATTTCTCATTTTTACAACACCATTTTTTTTTAGGGACCACATCACATTTGAATTCATTTTGAGGAGTCTATATGATAGAAAATAATGAAGTGTGACACCGTTCTAAAAACTACACCCTTCAAGGTTCTCAAAACCACATTCAAGAAGTTTATTAACCCTTTACGTGCTTCACAGGAACTGAAACAATGTGGAAGGAAAAAATGAACATTTAACTTTTTTTTGCAAACATTTTAATTCAGAACCATTTTTTTTATTTTCACAAGTGTAAAAACAGAAATGTAACCATAAATTTTGTTATGCAATTTCTCCTGAATATGCCAATACCCCATATGTGGGGGTAAACCACTGTTTGGGTGCACCGCAGAACTTGGAAGTGAAGGAGCGCCGTTTGACTTTTTCAATACAGAATTGGCTGGAATTGAGATCGGACGCCATGTCACGTTTAGAGAGCCCCTGATGTGCCTAAACAGTGGAAACCCCCCACAAGTGACACCATTTTGGAAGCTAGACCCCTTAAGGAACTTATCTAGATGTGTGGTGAGCACTTTGAACCCCCATGTGCTTCACAGAAGTTTATAACATTGAGCCGTGAAAATAAAAAAATCGCATTTTTTCTACAAAAATGATCTTTTTGCCCCCAAATTTTTATTTTCACAAGGGTAACAGGAGAAATTAGACCACAAAAGTTGTAGTGCAATTTCTCCTGAATACGTCGATACCCAATATGTGGGGGTAAACCACTGTTTGGGCGCACCGCAGAGCTTGGAAGAAGAGGAGTGCCGTTTTACTTTTTCAATGTAGAATTGTCTGGAATTGAGATCGGATGCCATGTCGCGTTTGGAGAACCCCTGATGTGCCTAAACAGTGGAAACCCCCCACAAGTGACCCCATTTTGGAAACTAGACCCCCCCATGGAACTTATCTAGATGTGTGGTGAGAACTTTAAATGCCCAAGTGCTTCACAGAAGTTTAGAATGCAGAGTCGTGAAAATAAAAAATATTTTTTTTCCACAAAAAAGATTTTTTAGCCCCCAAGTTTTTATTTTCACAAGGGTAACAAGAGAAATCGGGCCCCAAAAGTTGTTGTCCAATTTGTCCTGAGTATGCTGGTACCCCATATGTGGGGATAAACTACTGTTTGGGCGCACAGCAGAGCTCGGAAGGAAGGAGCGCCGTTTTGGAATGCAGACTTTGATAGAATGGTTTGTGGGCGTTATGTTGCGATTGCAGAGCCCCTGATGTACCTAAACAGTAGTAACCCCCCACAAGTGACCCCGTTTTGGAAACTAGACCCCCAAGGAACTTATCTAGATGTGTGGTGAGAACTTTGAATGCCCAAATGCTTCACAGAAGTTTAGAATGCAGAGTCGTGAAAATAAAAAAATATTTTTTTTCCACAAAAAAGATTTTGTAGCCCCCAAGTTTTTATTTTCACAAGGGTAACAGGAGAAATTGGACCCCAAAAGTTGTTGTCCAATTTATCCCGAGTACGTTGATGCCGGATATGTGGGGGTAACCCACTGTTTGGGCACACGGCAGAGCTCAGAAGGGAGGGAGCACCATTTGACTTTTTGAGCGCAAAATTGGCTGTCGTGTTTGGAGACCCCCTGATGTACCTAAACAGTGGAAACCCTCCAATTCTAGCTCCAACCCTAACCCCAACACACCCCCAACCCTATTTCCAACCCGATCCATAATCCTAATCACTAACCCTAACGATAATCACAACCCTTACCCCAAAACAACCCTAATGTCAACCCTAACCATAACCCTAATCAAAACCCTAAATCCAACACACCCCTAATCCTAATCTCAACCCTAACCTCAAACCTAACCCTAATCCCAATACACCCCTAATCACAACCCTAACCTTAACCCTAATCCCAAACCTAACCCTAATCCCAAGCGTAACCCTAATGCCAACCCTAACCCTAATACCAACCCTAATCCCAACTCTAACCCTAACTTTAGCCCCAACCCTAGCCCTAACTTTAGCCCCAACCCTAACCCTAGCCCTAAGGCTACTTTCACACTTGCGTCGTTTGGCATCCGTCGCAATCCGTCATTTTGGCCAAAAAACGGATCCTGCAAATGTGCCCGCAGGATGCGTTTTTTGCCCATAGACTTGTATTGCCGACGGATCGTGACGGATGGCCACACGTCGCGTCCGTCGTGCACTGGATCAGTTGTGTTTTGGCGGACCGTCGGCACAAAAAACATTCAATGTAACTTTTTTTGTTCGTCGCGTCCACCATTTCTGACCGTGCATGCGTGGTCGTAACTCCGCCCCCTCCTCCCCAGGACATAGATTGGGCAGCGGATGCGTTGAAAAATTACATCCGCTGCCCATGTTGTGCACAATTTTCACAACGTGCATCGGTATGTCGGGCCGACGCATTGCGACGGCCCCGTACCGACGTAAGTGTGAAAGAAGCCTAACCGTAAATTTAGCCCCAACCCTAACCCTAAATTTAGCCCCAACCTTAACCCTAAATTTAGCCCCAACCCTAAACCTAAATTTAGCCCCAACCCTAACCCTAAATTTTGCCCCAACCCTAACCCTAGCCCTAACCCTAAGCCTAACCCTAGGTCTAACCCTAGCCCTAACCATAACCCTAACCCTAGCCCTAACCCTAATTTTAGCCCCAACTGCTCTTCTTCTGCCGGCCGGCAGATGGCGACAGATGGCGGGCGCACTGCGCATGCGCCCGCCATTTTCTTTTGCCAAGAATATGCTGGCGGCCAGGAGGAGCAGCAGGAGGACCCAGGGACACTGGTGAGTATAATAGGGTCCCCGAATCCCCCTATTTCTCTGTCCTCTGATGTGCGATCACATCAGAGGACAGAGAATTATACTTTGCTTTTTTTTTTTTTTGCGGTCGCCGGTAAACAGTTAATTACCGGCGATCACAAAACAGGAGAGGACCCCGATCATGTTCTTTGGGGTCTCGGCTACCCCCGGCAGCCGAGACACCAAAGATTCTCCCGGTGCCGGCCGGCGGGCGCACTGCGCATGCGCCCCCCATTTTGAAAATGGCGGCGCCCATCGGGAGCCACGAGGAGCACCGGGGGAGACAGGTAAGTATTTGGGGGCTACCTGGGACCTCATTTCTCTGTCCTCTGATGTGCGATCACATCGGAGGATAGAGAAATTAAAAAGAAATCGCGTTTTTTTTTTTGCGATCGCCGGTAAACGGTTAATTACCGGCGATCGCAAATGCGGGGTCGGTAAAAAAAACCCGAATCATGTTCTCTGGGGTCTCGGCTACCCTCGGCAGCCGAGACCCCGGAGAAAATCCGACTCTGGGGGGCGCTATTTACTTTTTCCACAGCGCCGTTAATTAACGGCGCTGTGGTTTAAGTACCCTTAGCCGTTAAAAGGCGTATCGGCGGTCGTTAAGGGGTTAAAGTATTTTTGCGTGTGTGTTATTTTTTATTACTGGGTTATTAACTAGTGATGTCTGATAGACACATCTCTATTAATTACAGAAGGGCTTGACGGCAGCTGTGTATTTGGACAATTTACTGCTGACATCAACCCCAAAAACCATACCCCCGATTGTCAACGTACCAGGGCAATCAGGATGAGACAATGCGTAGCGCTAGAATTGGAGCATCTCATGTGATGCTCCACTTCTGATGTGGCTGAAAGCTGGTATTTTTAGTCTGGGAATGGCCCACTAACTATGGTCCTTCCGAGCGTGATAATATTACCTGTCTTCATTATCTTTGCTAGTTTCAAAAGATAGGGGGTCCACATACCATTTATTTATTTAATTATTTAATTAAATTATTTATTCATGCAGCTTCATAGAAAGCACTGCAGGCTATCCACCTATCTAACTAGTATATGTTTATCTAGTGTATCTAAAAAAAAAATCTAAAAAATACAGGCAGCACACCATATAACCAATGCAAAATAAGTGATATTTAATAGCCCATGATGGCGACATTTCGGTTAAAAAATGAGAAAGCCTTGAGAAAATTTTTCAACTGAAACATCGCCATTAACACCTATTTTTCATTGTTTATATAGTGTGCTTCCTCTATTTTTTTGAGATATATTGAAGGGTTATACTGAACAAGATATATTTTTTTGAGATACAGTATATTCAATGACAAACCGATGCCAAATGGATAACGCACATGTACACACAGATATCAGCACACTGATGACTAACGGATTGAAAAAATGTACACACAGATGTTATTATGAATAGTCAAAACAAAATGTCCCACACAGACATGTACGGACTGGGGATGAAATTCAGCCCTGGCATTTGAAATCACACAGGCCCATGTTGTCCCCGTCCCCAAGTAAAAGATGGGGATATAATACTACTATTACCCTGGATGGAGGAAAGGAAGATTTACTACAACACCAATATTTCTAATTATACCCACGACCTGCTGGGGTAAGTGATGGAGTGACTGGCTTTGTGCTCCGTCACAACTGTTAACAGTATGGGTGTCTTGAGAACATTGATTCTGTTAATAACATAGCACACAAGGCAGCCCACAACCAGACCGGCCCTTCTGGCATTTACCAGAATTGCCAAATGGCCAGTCCGGCCCTGCACACAGACGTATTTTTATGCAATCGTGTGAAAGACAGGCTGGAGCGAGCCGCCCACCCCCTCCCCCAGGCGGCGTACGTGGAAGCCGCCATGACAGGGGGTTTGGAGCATGAAGAAGGGGGCGTGGGGTTCGCTCCTGGGGGAGGGTTAACTTTGCTGGTGAGGGGTATAGTGTGAGCGGGTGGGAGGAGCTGTTCACTTCCCGCTCAGTGGACTCGTAAGCAGGAGGGAACACACACCAGCGCTGACAATGGCGGCTATTGAGCAGGTTCTGGCACAGCTGCGGGCGGCGGTGGCGTCGCAGCCTCCCGGCTGGCTAGAGGCACAAGTATCAGGCATCCTGGGCGGTACCAGCAGCGGCGGCAGCGGTGCGGATCCCTCGGCGGCTGGGTCCGGTGAGCAGCGGTCTAGGCGCATGTTCCCCCCTCAGCGCCTATCCCCTGATACTGCCTCGGCGTCCCAGCGGCGGCGCAGGAGCCCCTCACGGGACCCTCCGGGCCGCGTGCCTGCGCACAAGCACCCCAGCAGGCTGCGGTCCGGGAGGAATCCACCTGCCACGCTGGGCCCTTCTGCGGCAGTCGGGCCTTCTCCTCCATCACTCCGGGGGTCTGGGCCCATGCGTGCCAGAGCGCTGCAGGACGCGGTGATGTCACGGCGGGCCGTGGCAGTTATGCCTGTCCCGGGCGGCCTGGTTCCGGCGGCACCACGAGATGGCGGGGGAGCATCCCAGCGGCGGGCGGCATCCCAGACCCGGCAGGGCTGCTGGACTTGGCCGGGGTACGCCATTCCCCTCATGCATCTGCGACCGGGCCCGCACCTCTTCCTGGTATGGCGGCAGATGGCAGTGTTTCGGATGGCGGGTCCGGGTCTGGGCCTGACGGATACCTGGCGGCCTCCTCGAGTGACGGGGTCGGCACGGTTCCCTCTGCCGGGGTCGGATCAGCTGGAGCAGTGAGGAGCGAAGTTCACATCCGGGGGGACGCACGGACGGCTTCGGGATCAAGAGACGGCTGGACGGCGACGGCATCTGCGGCTGGGGGGATCACAGCTCCCCTGCAGCCTGGTGAGAACCCTTCTATGTTTTGTTTGTCCCCGGCGTTGTCGACGCCGACTTTGACTTTGGTGGATCGGGTTGGGAGGTATGTAGAGCGGGGTGAGGGAGTTGGTTTGCGGGCAGATACGAGTCGTGAAGGGGTGGGCGAGTTGTTGTCGGGGGTGCGGGAGCTGTTGTCGCGGTTGAGCAGTGGTAGGCCAGAGCCGTCCCCTTTGTCAGCTTGAGTCGGATCGTCCGATCCGGGGTTAGCGTTGTTAGGCAGCGGTTCGGGTGACCAGGGCAGGTCGGCCGAGCCGGTCTCGGTATCTGTACAGACTGAGAAAGAGAAAGAAGGGGGCATTCGGCTAGATGATAAGGCGCGTGGTGAGGTGTATGTGTGCTTTGAAGGGCCGTTGGGGGCACATTTGAAGAAGGAGGTGCGTGAGAAGATTTGGAAGTACGTGGAGATATTTTCACTTTCACCGCTGGAGAAATTTAACCTGGATAAGAGTAAAAAGGAGGATAGTAAGAAGGAGGATGAGGAAAAGCGGCGATGGCGCCTTATTCCTCAGACGTTTGTGAACTGGCTTCAGGCATTTGCGATTTTGGCAAGTGTTATTGGCGAGAAGGCTCCTGAGAATTGCTCAGCTTTATTTTGTTATATGGATTCCATAGGGGAGGCGCATAGGGCCTATGGTGGTCAAGCATGGTTACGATATGATGAGCAGTTTCGGCAGCGGAAGGCAGTTCGTCCAGCGATCAGATGGGATCAGAAGGACATCGGCTTGTGGTTGCGTGTAATGGCACCGACGAAGTTTGGTCACTCCTTTCAAGGCGGGGCCGGAACTTCCGGCCAAGGCATTGGGCAGGGTTCCTCTTCAGGAGCCGGGGGTCAGGCGGGACAATCCTGCAGTCAGAAGCATGGCGTGTGTTGGCAGTTCAACGAGGGCCAGTGTAAGTTCCGAGCGACTTGCAAGTTCAAGCATTTGTGCTCGCACTGCAATGGCGCTTCACACAGAGCCTCCAAGTGCTTTAAGAAAAAAGGGAAGCCAGAGGGTAATTCCAAAGGGGGTGACTCCGGTGAGGTTGGACGCGATGGCCCCTTATCTAGATAGGTTCCCTGATAGGGAGAGGGCAGAGTTACTCCGGGCCGGGTTTGATGTTGGCTTTTATATACCGGCCCTGGGTTTTGCGGTACCACCGACGTTGAAGAATCTTAGATCGGCCGAGTTGCACGCATCAGTCGTGTCTGAAAAGTTAGGCAAAGAGGTGGCGTTGGGTAGGATGTCGGGTCCGTTTCCCACTCCCCCTTTGGATGATTTGGTAGTGTCCCCTTTGGGCATAGTGCCCAAGAAGGAGCCGAATAAGTTCCGGCTCATTCAGCATTTGTCATACCCGAAGGGGAGGTCGGTTAATGATGGGATTGATCCGGAGCTCTGTTCGGTGGTTTATACGTCGTTTGATGAGGCAGCCAGGTGGGTGCGAAGTTGCGGTAGGGGAGCATTGTTGGCCAAGACCGATATTGAGTCGGCCTTTCGTTTGTTGCCGGTTCACCCCGATAGCGTGAGGTTGTTAGGCTGTTATTGGGACAGCGGGTTTTATGTCGACCGATGTTTGCCGATGGGCTGTTCACTGTCGTGCGCTTATTTTGAGGCTTTCAGTTCCTTTTTGGAGTGGGCGGTGCGGGATGTGTCCGGTTTGGACTCGGTGATTCATTATCTGGATGACTTCTTGTGCATAGGCCCCGATCAGTCTCAATGTTGTGAGGTCCTGTTAAGGACGGTTGTTTGGGTCGCTGAGCGCTTTGGGGTCCCGTTGGCTCCGGGCAAGACGGAGGGTCCGTGCACGAGTTTGTCCTTTTTGGGTATTGTCATCGATTCTGTGAGTTGGGAGTTTCGGTTGCCGGTTGACAAGATGTTGGGTCTGAGAGACGAGGTGGCCCGAGCTAGACGTTTGAAAAAATTGCCACTGCGCGAAGTGCAGTCGCTCTTGGGGAAGTTGAACTTTGCGTGTCGAATTATTCCCATGGGGAGAATTTTTTCACGTAGGCTGGCCAGTGCTACGGCCGGGGTTACCGCCCCTCATCATTTTGTGCGTTTGTCAGCCAAGCACAAGGCTGACTTGGAGGTTTGGGACCGTTTTTGTCCTGTTACAACGGGCGTTCGTTGTTGATGGAGGAAGCAGTGAGTAACGCTGACTTGGACTTGTTTACAGACGCCTCGGGCAAAATAATAAAGCAGATCAATAGAGGAAACACAGCCAAGCTGGAAAAATGATCGTATTGCTGAGAGCAGGTTTGGGGGCCTTTTTCGAGGACCGTTGGTGTGCGGCTACATGGCCGGAAGCCTGGTTTGAAATAGGGTTGGTGCGGAACATCACATTGTTGGAAATTTTCCAGATTTTGGTGGCGGTGCTGCTTTGGGACGACGATTTTCGGAACAAAAGGGTTCGTTTTAATTGTGATAATATGGCGGTTGTGTGCGCCATTAACAGTTTGACGACGGCGTCGCCCCCGGTGATCAGAGTTCTTCGGCAGTTGGTTTTGTCTTGCTTACACTTGAATGCTTATTTCACGGCTTCGCATGTGCCCGGTGTTAATAATTGCATTGCCGATTCTTTGTCTCGTTTCCAGTGGGAGCGTTTTCGGTCGCTGGCGCCGGATGCCGAGGAGACGGGGCTGGAATGCCCGGCGGAACTCTGGAGCGTGGTGTCCGGGCTGCAGAGCCTTTAATCCAAGCGTCCTTGGCTCCGAGTATGTGGTCGGTTTATCAGGCGGTATGGAGCAATTGGGAGAGTTGGCTGACGGCTTGTGGCGTTGCGGGTGCGGGTTCGGACCAGGTGGGGGCATTGTTGTTGTGGTTGAGACATGGGGCGGATCTGGGATGGTCAGCAGCGAAGGTGGATAGGACGATAGCGGGTTTAGCCTTTGGTTTCAGGCTACGGGGCCTTCAGGACGTGACAAAGTCCTTTCTGGTAAAGCAAGCTGCGAAGGGGCTGAGAAGATCATGCAGCCGAGGAGATTGCAGGCGCCCGGTGTCCTTTGAGATGTTGGAGCGGTTGGGGGTACGTTTGGGCGACGTATGCGTTTCCAGCTTCGAGGTTGCGCTTTTTCACTTAGCTTTTTCGTTGGCCTTTTATGGAGCTTTGAGGATTGGGGAGTTAGTGTCACCCACTATGGTTCGTCAAGGGGGCCTGTGGGCGGGGGACGTTTTTGCTTCCGAGGGGTCACTGCAGTTTTGGATTCGGAAGTCTAAGACGGATCAGACAGGGCGGGGTAAAAAAGTGGTTTTGGGCGCTGTTCCCGGTTCTGTTATGTGTCCTGTCCGTTGCTGGCAGGATTTTGATAGGTTTCACCCGCGTGGTGATGGGCCTTTGTTGCGTCATGAGAACGGGTCTTTCCTGTCTAAATATCAGTTTGTAGCAGTTTTTCAGCAGTGTTTAAAGGCCATCAGGGTAGATTCTGCCAGGTTCGCCTCCCATTCTTTTCGGATCGGGGCTGCTACCGAGGCGGCGTGAAATGGATTGGCTCCTGAGGTGGTGCAGAGGATTGGGCGGTGGGAGTCCGGCCGTTATCGGAGTTATGTGAGGCCTTGAGCAGCTGGGGACTGTTCGGTCTTTTACTCGTTTTGGTGCTTGTCTAAGTTGTTCATGTTTTTCAGGTTCATCCTTGCTGTTGGTGTGGATTGTCGGGCACTCGTATGTGTACTGGGGCGCGAGGCGGGCAGACGTCAGACAGGATGGAAGACAGCTCGGCTTTTCCAGGGATGTGGCCGTCATCAGGTGGTTGGGGTTTCGGGGCTTAGGTTGGAACAGAGTCCTGGAGGAGGTACACAATGGCATCCGACTGGACAGGCCTCCTGATATTTTGGTTCTACACGTCGGGGGAAATGACTTGGGAATTCGTCCTTGTCGTGAGTTGATCCGGGACATTAAACACGACATGCTGCGGTTATGAGTTTCTTTTCGGGAGATGTCCATAGTGTGCTCGGAGATTGTTCCTTGGACATCTTGGAGGCACGCCAGGTCGGTGGACAAGATAAATAAAGCCCGAATTAAGGTGAATCGGGCCGTGTCGGGTTTTGTTGTGCGGAATGGAGGTTTGGCCGTGCGTCATTTTGAGTTGGAGCGTGGCGGTGACCAATTTTTTTGGGGGGATGGGGTTCATCTGAACGCGGTGGGCATTGATTTGTGGACCTTGGGGTTACAGTCTGGAATTGAGCGGGCCATAGCAGTTAAGGTTGGTGGGGTCTCGGGTACTTGAGGGGGTCAAGTATCCTCGTGGTGGCGGGGGGAGTGGTCCTTGGAGTTGGTGCTAAATTGGCCTGGGGGGGTCCGTCGGGATATGGATTCTCCAGTTGGTATAAGTTTTGGTTGCGGGTCTGGTGATTTGGGGGAATCTTGGTAACGGTGGGCCAGATTCCTAAGTTGGAAGTGGAAAATGGTAACCCTTCGGGGTATTTTGGTGCTCTCGAGCCTGTGGGGTAACGGCTGAGAGTAATCTACGGTTGGTCTCTTGTCCACTTGTTTATACTATGGTTGAAACCAAACTTTTAGCTTCAAGGACCCCTTCCCAGCTCATTTTATGGTTATATGTTTTGTTTGATTATAATAAAGGCCGCTGTGGCCAATTATATCCAACTTGGGACTCGTGTCGTTATTTGGAGGTTGGGAAGGAAAGGGGGTCGGTGACCCCTTGGGAAGGCACTTATTCATGGTAGTCGACAATACTAATGTCAGGGGACCTTAGGCTAACTGAAATCTAGCGAACAGAGCATAATTACAAAATAATATATTTCATAAATGTTGTGCCTGATTACCATTCTATTCAATAGAGATCATTCTTCCGATAAAGTCTGTTACGCACATGCCCCGATCTGTTTGATTTTCTGGTGCTCCACGACAGCCTTTGCAAGCAGCCGAGCATGATCCATGTGTTGTATTATTAAGGCTCCCTAGTGACACACTTGTGATCTTGGTATTGCAAGACTTTCTAGTAACTTTTTTAGTTTTTTTCCTCAGTTCCAGTCCATATTTATCAGTACTTCTGCTTGTCTGCGGTTTCCAGTAATCATGCTACCTATCAGTGATCTTCAGGACTACACTTAGATACCTACGGTTTCCAATATCAACCTGCCTCAGGATTCCTGGACGTCTTCCTGGCTACCTGTGGCTTCCAATATATTAGACTTTGTCACTCTGGAGTATTGTCTGATACCTGTCCCCTGTCTTCTGGGACCTCTTCTATGTTCCTTCCTGCAGTTATCACGATTAGTGATGAGTGAATATACGCGTTACTCGAGATTTCTCAAGCATGCTCGGGGGTCCTCCATGTATTTGTAAGTGCTCGGAGATTTGGTTTTTCTTGCTGCAGCTGAATGATTTACATCTGTTAGCCAGCATAAGTAAATGTGGGGATTCCCTAGCAACCAGGCAACCCCCACATGTACTTATGCTGGCTATCAGATGTAAATCATTCAGCTGCGGCAAGAAAAACAAAATCTCCGAGCACTAAAAAATACTCGGAGGATCCCCGAACATGCTCGAGAAATCTTGAGTAACGAGTATATTCCCTCATCACTAATCAGGATGTCTTCCTGGCTGTGTGCGGCTTCCCTGATATTAGACTTTCTTGTCACTCTGGAGTTGTCTGCTACCTGTCTGTGTCTCCATGACTCCTCCTGTTTGTCAACATTCTATAGTACCCGTCCGAGATGTTCAGCAACCCTAATAGCTGTTCGAGGACTAGAGTAACCCTGCTACCTGTCTGATGACTACAGTAACCCTGCTACATGTGTGAGGACTATAGAAACCCTGCTATCAAAGGATTACAATAACCCTGCTACCTCACTGAGGACTACAGAAACCCCGCTACCTGTATGAGGACTACAGAAACCCTGCTACCTGTCCGAGGACTAGAGCAACCCTGCTACCTGTCCAAAGACCAGAGATGTATCTAGGGTTTCTGGCACCCGGGGCAAGAATTCATTGTGGCGCCCCAACAAGGTCATATGCAATTTTCACACTTAGTCATTTACCGACTAGCTCCTCTCCCTAATGCTCTCAATGATCAGTGAAAAACTGAGAGAAGCAGGAAGAGAAGCTCGTTGTCACAGGACCACAAGTATTAAAGTCGCATATGAGTGAAGTGTCCATGTGACAACTACTGGAACCTGCAGAGCTGAATCCTGACATTGCAGACTTCTGAATTCTCACAACTAATGCACTGCACACTTTTAGGATTCTCACTTGCCTGTGGACAGTCATGTCAGCACAAGCATGCGATTTGTATATCTCTGACCACATTCCGACTAGACGTGCCCGGCCTCACTCAGTTCATTTTCATTGAGTGAGGCCACACATGTCTAGTCAGCAGTGCACATGACCGCATGTATCTAAATCGCCAGCACGAGAGAATCCTGACAGCTTGCAGTTTGCACTGTGAGAATTCAGAAGTCTGCAGTCACAAAGAATAACTGCAGACTCATTACAAACCTGGACATCCCCTTTAAAGCTCCTAACATAAATAGAAACCTGAGAGTTAGTTAGCATCACACATAACATTTACATCCAGGTACCTTATAGATGACGTCGTCTCTGGAGTCATTCTCCTTTTCTTCATCTTATCCAGATCCCATGATGTGTTTGCTCATCCAGAGCTTGTCTCTGCAGACTTCCATCTTCTCCACTCTTTTGCAGAAAATGTCCACATGATACTCTTAAAGATATACAAAACAACGGTATATCACCAGTCCAAAAATGTATATCAAAGCAGGGTGTGACTAATATATAAAAATTAACTTTTAATAAGTAATACTAAAAATTGGTATAGAAAACCACATAAAAACAGACATAAAGGACTCACAAAACAAATTCCCAAATAAAGGGGGAATTAACAATGACACCAAATCCCTGAGACCGTCCACATAGACGCCTTAGTGTCGGTCTGTACAGGGAAAAAGAAAACCACTCCTACCAGGGGAGCATATAGTATGTATAGGTAGTATATTCGCACTGTCTATAATGTATTCCCATCAATATCCTGGGAATGCAACAAGAACGCATATGTCCTGTCTCTGTAATTCTTCTAGAGACATGCACAGTGTGAAAAAAATTGGAACGATCTCACCTCTGGACTTCTTAACGGTGAGGCCACTCATATCCGCAGCATCTGGGAGGGGGGGTCCACAGTTTTGACCGCACATGTACCCATCCACGCTGTCCGGAATGTCAATCAACCCCAATAAACCAAACACATTTCTTTCCCTACACGTTTCGTTTGTGGTAAACTCATCAGGGGAAACCGATGTATAGTCCCTCCACCTCCGTGGGGGACCCTTCAACCTAGGGGTATGTTTGTCATCATTGTATGGCGGCGTTCGTATCATTTAAATAGCCCGCCCTGTGCTGTCTGGGACTGGGCTGAGTCGCGTCATTTCCTATGCGCCCCATTGGAGCGCACATCTTGGACCGCACACGTCACTTCCGGTGACGCGTGCAGGTCCGTTGCTATGGCAGCGCACTGCCCATAACAAGAAACAGGTACTCTGTCGTCTACTGGCGCCGTGCGCCGAACTTCCGGTAGAGCGCACCTGTCCGGTTGCTATAGCAGCGCATCGCCCGACCGTAACCTCAGGTCCAGGCGATCCTGCTACTTATTAGCAATCGGAGTCCCGGGATAGCGCTGCATCAGGCTGTATAAAGACGCCTCTGCAGCGTCACAAAGAAAATAGGAAATGTAAATTATCCCTCCCCAGGTACTGATCATGCCAATCACTGCATGCCAACCTGTTTATCATAACGGGCCACTTCTTAGTATCCTTGATCCTACCATAACCTTCGCTCAGAAGGGAGGATCATACCCATGGGCACATGCTGGCTTAATTCCAAAAAAGAGGGTGGAGGATACGTACATCGGGGGGCAGAAAGAGACCAAAAACATCTGTTAGAAAGGTGTCCCAAACATATAAAAGGGTCCCCATAGAGGACCGAGAAGGACAAATCTAATGACACATATGAAAAAAAATATATATATATAGAAAAACATATTTGGAAAAACGTATGTATAAAAACCTATTTAGAGAAACCTGGGAGAGGACCATAGGAGAGACGGAAGGTTTTTTGGGGCAAGGACTCATGACAGGATTGGTGCAATGGAAAAAATCAGGGAGAGGGGGGGGGGGGGGGTACACACGATACTATCCCTCTCCCTGATTTTTTCTGCACACATCCCATCACCCTCACTCCCCGTACTCTGTCCCACATACATTTTTCACATCGCTACTCATACTGTGCCCTCATTCTCCCATATTGTTTCCTCATACATGCCCCCCCATACTGTTTCCTCATACATGCCCCTCATTCCCCCGTGCTGTTTCCTCATACATGCCCCCAATTCCCCCATACTCTTTCCTCATACATGCCCCCAATTCCCCATACTGTTTCCTCATACATGCCCCCAATTCACCCATATTGTTTCCTCATACATGCCCCCCATTCCCCCATACTGTTTCATCATACATGCCCCCATTCCCCCGTACTGTTTCCTCATACATGCCCCCAATTCACCCATATTGTTTCCTCATACATGCCCCCCATTCCCCCATACTGTTTCATCATACATGCCCCCATTCCCCCGTACTGTTTCCTCATACATGCCCCCAATTCTCCCATATTGTTTCCTCATACATGCCCCCATTCCCCTGGACTGTTTCCTCATATATGCCCCCATCTCCCCTTTTGCTTTTCATTTTGTGTCTTCAAATCTCCCCCACACATTAAATCCCCTATCCCCACCCCAATCTCACCTCACACATAATACATTCCCCATCCCCAAATTCTCCCCACATATAATAAATCCCCCTATCCCCACTCAAATTGTCCACACACATATTATTGTCCTCTACCCCACCCCATCATTGCTCTCTTCACGACCTCCATCATTGCCTTCTCCGTCACGCCCATCATTGCCCATTTCACCACCTCCAGCATTTCCTCCCCCAATCCCATCATTGCCCTTTCCACCACATCCATCATTTCCTCCTCCCCACCATCCCCATCCTTGCCCATTCCACCACTTCCATCATTTCCTCCTCCACCACCATCCCCATCATTGCTCTCTCCCAGTCAGCCCCATCATTGCCCTCTCCTCCCCCACCATCTCCATCATTGCCCTCTCCCCATCAGCCCCATCATTGCCCTCTCCTCCCCCACCATCCCCATCATTGCCCTCTCTCTGTTAGCCCCATCATTGCCCTCTCCCCATCAGCCCCCTGCCCTCTCCTCCCCCTACACACACACACCATTTACCTCTGCACATTCCCCTGCAGCGTGCCACACGCACACACACCCCTCTCAACTCTCCTCACGCTCTGCTGCAGCATCTCCATCGCCTTTTTCTGACACAGCCGGCCTCTGAATGATGACGTCATCCAGCGGCGCGTCTGTGTGAGAGGAAGCGCGAGCAGGAATCAGGAAAACAGATCGCTGCAGCTCCGCTGCTATTTTCTCTTGTAGGTAGCAGAGCTGCAGGGATTTCTCCCTGCCCGCCGCAGCCACTCTGCAGGGGCACCCCTCCACCTCCGCACATGTTGTGAGCCAGCGCTCGGCAGCTTCTCTGTGCCGGCTGTCAGCTTGACAGTTGGCACAGAGAACAGCTGACTCCTGGACGGGAGGCGGCAGAATGCAACCGCCGGGGGAGACACTGCGGACTGCCACATTAGGCGGCCCGACTGCGCCCCCCTGCCGGCTGCACCCGGGGTATATGCCCCGGCTGCCTCCCCTAGATACGCCACTGCCAAGGACAACAAAAACCCTGCTACCTCACTGAGGACTACAGAAACCCTGCTACCTGTATGAGGACTGCAGAAACCCTGCTACCTGTCTGAGGACTACAGTAATCCTGCTACCTCACTAAGTACTACAGAGACCCTGCTACCTGTCGAAGGACTACAGTAACCCTGCTACCTCACTGAGGACTACAGTAACTCTGCTACGTCATTGAGGATTACAGAAACCCTGCTACCTGTCTGTGGACTTCAGAAACCCTGCTACCTGTATGAGTACTACAGAAACCCTGCTACCTCACTGAGGACTACAGTAACCCTGCTACATCATTGAGGATTATAGAAACCCTGCTACCTGTCTGAAAACTAGAGTAACCCTGCTACCTGTCCGAGGACTACAGTAAACCTGCTACCTGTCTGAGGATTACAGAAACCCTGCTACATGTCAAAGGACTTCAGTAACCCTGCTGCCTAACTGAGGACTTCAGAAACGATGCTACCTGTCTGAGGACTTCAGAAACCATGCTACCTGTCCGAGGACTACAGAAACCTAGCTACCTATATGAGAACTACAGAAACCCTGCTACCTGTCGAAGGTCTACAGTAACCCTGCTACCTCACTGAGGACTACAGAAACCCTGCTACCTTTCCAAGGACTACAGAAACCCTGCTACCTGTATGAGGACTACAATAACCTTGCTACCTCACTGAGGACTACAGAAACCATGCTACCTGTCTGAGGACTACAGAAACCCAGCTACCAACATGAGGACTACAGAAACCCTGCTACCTGTCGAAGGTTTACAGTAACCCTGCTACCTGTCTGAGGAATACAGAAACCCTGCTAACTGACCAAGGACTACAGAAACCCTCCTACCTGTCCGAGCACTACAGAAACCCTGCTACTTTTATGAGGACTACAACAACCCTGCTACCTAACTGAGGACTACAGAAACCCTGCTAACTGACCGAGGACTATAGAAACCCTCCTACCTGTCCGAGGACTACAGAAACCCTGCTACCTGTCCGAGGACCACAGAAACCCTTCTCTCTGTCCTATAACTACAGAAACCCTGCTACCTGTCTGAGGATTACAGAAACCCTGCTACCTGTCTGAGAACTACAGAAACCCTGCTACCTGGCTAAGGACTACAGAAACCCTGCTACCTGACTGAAGACTACAAAAACCCTGCTACCTGTGCGAGAACTAGAGCAACCCTGCTACCTGTCCAAAGACCAGAGATGTATCTAGGGTTTCTGGCACTCGGGGCAAGAATTCATTGTACTAAAGAAACCCTGCTACTTGTCCAAGGACTACAGTAACCCTGTAAATCTGTCTGTGGCATTTAGTATTTCTGCCATCTGTAAGTGGTTTCCAGGAATTTATTAAACTTTTAGTTTGCATTCTAAAAGTCCATCTGCTCTATCTGGCTGCACGAACCCCATGACGCGTGTGCCCACCCGGTTCTTGGACTTAGAGGGCCCATCTCACAGTGCCTTGCAAAAATATTTGGGCCCCTGGAACTTTTCAACCTTTTCCCACATTTCATGCTTCAAGCATAAAGATGCCCAATGTAAACTTTTGGTGAAGAATCAACAACAAGTGAAACAGAATTGTGAAGTTAAACAAAATGTATTGGTTATTTTACATTTTTGTGGAAATTCAAAAACTGAAAAGTGGGGGGTGCAATATTATTCGGCCCCTTTAACTTAATACTTTGTTGCCCCAACTTTTACTGCGATTACAGCTGCAAGTCGCTTGGGGTCTGTCTCTATCAGTTTTGAACATCGAGAGACTGAAATTCTTGCCCATTCTACCTTGGCAAACAGCTCGAGCTCAGTGAGGTTTGATAGAGATCGTTTATGAACAGCAGTTTTTAGCTCTTTCCACAGATTCTCGATTTGATTGAGGTCTGGACTTTGACTTGGCCATTCTAACACCTGGATACATTTATTTGCGAACCAATCCATTGTAGATTTTGCTTTATGTTTGGGATCATTGTCTTGTTAGAAGACAAATCTCCGTCCCAGTCTCAGGTCTTTTGCAGACTCCAACAGGTTTTCTTCAAGAATGGTCCTGTATTTGGCTCCATCCATCTTTCCATCATTTTTAACCATCTTCCCTGTCCCTGCTGATGAAAAGCAGGCCCAAACCATGATGCTGCCACCACCATATTTGACAGTGGGGATGGTGTGTTCAGGGTGATGAGCTGTGTTGCCTTTACGCCAAACATATCGTTTGGCATTGTTGAAAAAAAGTTCGATTTTGGTTTCATCTGACCAGAGCACCGTCTTCCATATGTTTGGCGTGTCTCCCAGGTGGCTTGTTGCAAACTTTAAACAACACTTGTTTTGGATATCTTTGAGAAATGGCTTTCTTCTTGCCACTGTTCCATAAAGGCTAGATTTGTGCAGTGTACAACTGATTGTTGTCCTATGGACAGACTGTCCCACCTCAGCTGTAGATCTCTGCAGTTCATCCAGAGTGATCATGGGCCTCTTGGCTGCATCTCTGATCAGTCTTCTCCTTGTTTGAGATGAAAGTTTAGAGGGACTGTCAGGTCATTCAGAGATCCACAATGAACTTCTGGAGGGAGTTTGCTGCACTGAAAGTAAAGGGGCCGGATAATATTGCACGCCCCACGTTTCAGTTTTTGAATTTCCACAAAAATGTAAAATAACCAATAAATTTCATTCAACTTCACATTTGTGTTCCACTTGTTGATTCTTCACCAAAAATTTACATTTGGTATCTTTATGTTTGAAGCATGATATGTGGGAAAAAGTTGAAAAGTTCCAGGGGGCTGAATACTTTCACAAGGCACTGTATATAAGAATGTCTATGTTTTTACTCAGTGGAAGAGTTACTACATCATGTTTATAACATGTTTACATCTTCAGTGCATTTACCAATAAATTGCAACGGTCTCATAATAATTTAGATGTTATCGCCACGGTAGTTTTAAAGACATTTGTTATCTAACTGCAGTGTAGATGTATTTCTGACCTTTGAAATTCAGGAAGTCACAATGTTGCACATATCTATCTATATGAGAAATATTTATCTCCTTAGCGATAATCTATACTGTATGTAGGAGTGTAATGACAGTTGAAACAGGTACTGAGAATCCACCTGACAGGTCTGATCATGCTTCGCAGCTATTTAGGTATGAATTTAAATGATTAATTTGAATAGTATAAATTGCTAGGATTTGTGAATATTTTAGCTGGCTGAATTACCCATTGCAAGCTGAGAATAATTGATGATGATGCTGTGGATTTAAAAAAAATATTTCTCCACTCATAAACTTCTGTCTTTGATCTAAAATTCTGTTTTTAAAAGTATTGACAGTTCCCTGTTGCAAAATTTCACATATATTTTATAATTATTAACAGTTAAAACATTTGGTATATTAAGCAGAAAGGTGCTGCTGAGCACTCACAGATACATAGCAAGAATTAAAATACAGAGTGGTAGAAGATGTGGGTGACACACAGATGAACGTACAAAAGAAAAGGGAAATCATCCGTGGATCTTGGTCCAGTCACGGCCCCCAAATGCATGCACTGGCAGCTGGTCTCCTGACCCGAGCATCACCCTCTCTTAAAAATATATGAAGCGGTCAGGATTGGTACAGTAGACCCACGGCCAGTATAGGACTGGTAGGCTGAGCCCATACTGAGGAGCATCCCGAAAGGAGAGTGACAATAGACCTGTGTCCCCTAAATCGGCCCCAAGGTCCCCTTGTGTCGCAGCTATTAAGTGTTGGCAGTGCCATGGGCCTGGACATGTGGCTGCCAACTGCCCCCTAACAACTGAACCCATGGGCTGCAGGTATACTCTCCGAGTGTCTATGTGCACCCAGCCCATCTGCACTACAACTACAGGCACCACTAGCAGCGAGCCCCAACTGTGCCAGGTATTCGTCAGCGGGTACCAGACAGAGGCTCTCTTTAACTCTGGGAGCTTAGTGACTCTGGTCCATGGGTCCCTTGTTGCCAGGGACAACCCCAATGGACAGTTATTATACAAGGTGGATAAAATCTGTGATGAGGTGGTGGAACAGTTGGTGGTGCCCCAATCATACCATCCGGTGGTGCTCGACATGGCTCACACCCACATGCTGGGAGGGCACTTGGGGGCCAGAAAGATGCAGGAGCACATACTGCAGCATTTTTTGGTATAGGATCTATGCGGAGATCCAGAGGTACTGTGACACGTGTCCGAAGTGCCAACTAACCTCACCCACCACAAACTAGCAGAGTCTATTGGTACCTCTGCCCATCATAGATGTACTCTTTGAGTGGATAGCAATGGATCTGGTAGGGCCTATCGTGAAATCCTCCCATGGCCATCGACATATCTATGTCATAGTGGACTACGCCACACAATACCCAAAGGCAATACCTCTCCATCACACCTTGGCAAAACTACTATCCCCCAAGCTATTTGCCATGTTTTGTCACCTTGGGCTACCAAAGGAGATCCTTATGGATCAGGGGACTCTTTTTATGTCCTAGGTGACCAAGGAGCTATGCAAGCTGCTCCGGATCAAACAGCTACGCACGTCAGTGTACCACCCACAAACCGACAGGTTGGTAGAGAGGTTTAACATGACCCTGAAACCATGCTCAAGAAAGTGGTAGCCAAGGATGGGAGGGATTGGGACATGTTATTGCCTTATCTGATGTTCGCTGTTTGTGAGGTACCACAAGCGTCCACAGTTTCCCTGTATGAGCTGTTGTATGGCAGGCATCTGAGGGGACTGCTCGATGTAGCTAAGGAGACGTAGGAACAGGAGCCAACTCCTCATCGGAGCATAATCGAGCATGTGGCGAGCATGCAAGACCGGATTGCGGCAGTACAGCCCATAGTAAAAGAGCATCTCATGGATGCCCAGGCTGCACAGAACCGCGCTTACAAAGGTCAGGACCTTTAAAGAAGGGGACCAGGTGTTGGTACTAGTGCCCTTGTGGCCAAGTGGCAAGGGCTATATGAGATACGGGGGAAGGAAGGAGAAGTGAATTATAGAGTGTAACAACCTGAAATAAGGAAACTGAGCAACTATACCATGTCAACCTGCTAAAAGCCTAGAAGGAACAGGAATGTTTGGTCATGGAGGCGACTCCGGTCATACCAATAGGGGTCCCTCTGGCACTGGCCAAGGACATAGCAGGGGGTCAGGTTAAAATAAATTATGCTCTCACCAAACAGCAACGGTGGGAGGCTCGGGTTCTGGTGCAGCGGAATATGGACGTATTCTCCGAGCTGCTGGAGCGGACCTCTGTGATACAACATGATATTGTCATCGAGCCCCGGGTAAGGGTACTGATGAAACGGTACCGAGTGCCAGAAGCTTGAAGGCAAGCCATTGCGGCTGAAGTGAAGCAAATTCTTCAGTTGGACGTTATTGAGAAGTCCCAGAGTGAGTGGGCCAGCCCCATTGTCCTAATTCCAAAACCAGACAGATCATTACGCTTCTGTAATGACATCAGAAAATTAAATGAGGTGTCAAAATTTGACCTCTTTCCCATGCCACGGGTAGACAAGCTAATTGAGAGACTGGGGGAGGCCCAGTGCTTCACCACACTCGACCTCACAAAAGGTTACTGGCAGGTTCCATTAACAGAGTTGGTGAAAGAAAAGACCACTTTTATAACACCAGAGGGTCTCTATCAATATGCTGTCTTGCCTTTTGGGTTACATGGAGCTCCGGCTACATTCCAGAGGCTGATGGACATAGTGTTAGAACACCATTGGAAACACATGTTGGCATATTTAGATGACATAGTCATCTTTAGTGCAGATTGGAACACCTACCTGTCCCAGGCACAAGTAGTGCTGGAGTCTCTCCAAATCATGGTTTTAACAGCGAACCAAAAGAAATGTGTTATAGGACTCACAGAAGCCCGGTACTTAGGTTACGTGATCGGCCGCGGCGTTATCAAACCCCAAGTAAACAAGATTGAGGCCATCTCAAACTGGCCCAAGCCATTGAGTACCAAACAAGTGAGGGCATTTCTCGGCATCATTGGGTACTATCGCCAGTTTATACCCAATTTTGCGGGTAAATCGGCACCCCTAACTGACCTGTTAAAAGGTTAGTAACCAGTTATGGTCTGATGGAATCCTCAAGCGGAGGAAACATTCCAGTCCTTGAAGTTGGCGTTGTGTGGACAGCCAATCCTCATCATCCCCAACTTCAAGGAAGTGTTTATTGTGCAGACAGATGTCTCAGAGGTAGGTCTGGGAATGGTGCTGTCGCAAGAGGTGAACAGGGATGAGCATCCAGTCACCTACTTAATCAGGAAACTGACCCCAGCGGAGAAAAATTATAGCATAGTGGAGAAGGAGTGCTTGGAGATTAAATGGGCCTTGGAGTCCCTACACTACTATTTGCTCGGGTGTCAGTTTTGTTTGGTAATGGAATGCTCGGGTCACCAGATGGTTCCTGTTCCTACAAAACCTTAGTTTCTCAGTGGATCATTGGGCGGGGAAGTCACAGGGAAATGCAGATGCCCTGTCACGGGCCCCCTGTATGGTGACAAATATTCAACCCCACAAGTTTGAACAGAGGGAGGTATGTGAGGCAGTGACCGGTGTTATATGCGAGGGTCGCTATGTGTCCCCCAGGATGTGCAAAGAAGCATATGGAGGCCGTGGGAGTGCATTGCAGTCACAGGCATAGCTGAGATTGCAAGGCAGAATAGAAGTGTTGATCTTGGGCAAGCTATTTGTCAAAGGCAGATTTAAGAAAACCTGCTCTGGGCTTTTATTTTTGAAACGGACTACAGGATGGTAGTGGGGCAGTCCATTTCCTCCCGTGGCCCTGGGTTTTCCATGTGGCCGATGCACACAGGTTCTTTTGTTAAAAACCCTTGCAACAGAGGGTTGGTTGTGTCAATTTTGGTCTTACAAGCACGTAGAGAAGAAAGCTTTGCAGAGTTAAACCTGTGTGAGGCAACACAGGACCAAGTGGGGCCAAAAGGTCTGTCACCCTCAGTGTACACGGAGGTGCAGTCGCCCATGGCAAAAGCTCACGGATTATCTCTGTTTTCCAAACTGCGATCCGGAGGATCACATTTATTTTCTATTTGTGAGTATGCTGAATATTAAAAGACACTTTACTTTGAACTTTTCCTGGGTCACTGCCTCATCACTGCACAGTATGGATACCGCTGCACCACACACCATGGAATAAATGGAATGGTGCTATAATAATAATAAATAATAATAATAGTGCAGGAGTATGTGGAATAAGACACCATGGTCTTCTGGCCCCTCTCTCTGGCGGTAAACTTTTGACAATAAATTTACGGTTTTAGGAGTGAAATGATTCTAAGAACCCGTTCACCAAGATTACTTTGAAAGGAGTTCAGTGTTTTGGGGATTCATGCAATATCCCCTATTTAACCATACAGTGCAATGATACAGATTTTAAACTAAACACAAGTTGTGTTTTTTTATTTTGTCCATTTGTGCTATTTTTTTTATAAATGGGTCCATCTTTTTATTAGGGCAAATATTGTAGTTTACATTTTTGTACACATCTGAAAAGTAGCCACTACTCAAAAAAAAATCACAATTAAATACGTTTCCACTCTGTTTCAGGGATTCAGTGGGAGCCCCTGGCAAAGTTATAGACACACTGTTTCTGTAGTCCAGACCATATGTCCCATAGAGACATATTCTCTTATTAGCCATTCATATCCCTTTAAGTGAAGAAAATTGAACTTTTTGTAAATGTTATCGATGAAAGTGGTTCTAAAGTCTGGACAATTATGGTGTATAAATACACAGATTACAGACCATAAAGGCTAATATAATAAACTAAATTTCATACTTTACAGGCAGATTGTGATCCATTGTGTTTAGTCCCTGTAGTCCCAAAGTTGTCCCTGTCTTTGATACAGGCTCGCATGTTGAGCCTGCACCTTTCCCCACACTCAGTGGTTGATTTAATCAACCATCATGTGTGTTTAACAACGACAGGTGGAACCACTGTCAGTTTCTGGCAGCGGCATTTAACACAGTGAGCACCTCGTTCCACGTTACCATCGGCACGTCCATGACATGATCGCTGGGAATCGATGGATTGTCATGATAGCCGGGGGGGGGGGCTGTCATTATATTCCTCCTGTGAAAGCCAGCGCGTGGCGGGCATTCATAGGAAATCGTGATTTTTGTCTATACATAGCAGTGAGGAGGATGTACTGCTATGTACAGCACAATCGATAAGACAATCACAGCTTCAAGTTTTTAAAAGTATGAAAAAAACAAAAGCCTAAATCACCTCCTTTTTGCACCAATAAAAATAAAGCAATGAAAACTTTTTTTAAATGCACATATTTGGTACCGCTGCTTTTATAAAAGTCTAATCTATCAAAATATAAAGTAAAGTAATCAGATCTGTAAATGGTGTAATGAAAAAAAAAATGCCAGAAATACGTTTCTTTTTAACATGTCTTATCAAAACATTGTATCTACCCAAAAAATGTCATAATTAAAGCATCACCTCAGGGCACAAAAAAAAAGAGCTTGGATAAAGACTGTGGTTGCAGTCGAAACGCGTCGCTTTCCTCCCGGGGCTATTGTGAGATCCGTGGAGTATGCACTTTTTAAGAATTTTTCAATAAATCTGCTATTTTATTTCTAAGAAGCTGGAACATGTGTTTTTTTCTGCTGTGAATCCATTGCCTTTCAAGACGGAGTTCCGTGCTTCCAACAACCGGTGAGCTGGCTTGTCCACTTTTTTCCACAAAAAAATAAACTCTCACACAGCTCTGTGTCTCGAAAATTGAAACTGTTACGAGTCTCGGAAAATGCTATTGTTTTTTCTTACAAATTTACAAATTTTGTTTTCACCACTTAAATAAAAAAAAATATATACATTTGGTATCTAGATAGATAAATAAATAAATAACAACTTCCAACTGCACTGTCCCTCAGCAAGATGTAAAAAAGGTCAGCTCACCAGTATGCTGTGCACCTAGTCAGTGGAACTCCTCCGCATGGAGCCGCCCCAGTCTAGGACATAGTCAGAATAGCAAAGAAGAATAGGGGATTTTCTCCAGCGTTGAATGACTCCATTTGTCAGATAAAAACTTAGCTTTTAATCAAGTCCACTAAAACATGTAACTAGTGTAGGTAACAATACCAGATATTCCACACATATGTAAAAAACCAATACGTTTCAGCATCTTTCCTTAATCAACAAGATGTACTTACAAAAGAAGCGTAGGTTCTTAGCGCATAAATTGGCCAATTCATGTGTGCCCATCAACCATGGCAAGGTGACGCTTCTCTGTTGGGTCCTATCATAACCCTTCCCTATTTTACTGTACATGCCACTTTTGGACTAAAAAGCACACAATAATAGACAAATATGTCTCTCCTGGGCTGCAAGCCTACAATTTGAATGGGCTCTGACTCGACTCCTCCCATTGACCTGCAGGTGTTCTCAACCAATTCTACTTGTCCATTCGAATTGTCGCATTTCCTCTTTCATTGGCTGTCTGTGATGTATTCATGATGCGCAGTGACATGCGCAGTGAATATTCAGGGACGCCAAACTTGGCATCCATGCCTACGCTTACATGAAATATAGCAATGCATACTTGGTAAGTTGAACTCAAATAATGTTTACTGTCACAGCTGCATCAATTGAGCAATTGAATGTAATCAATGCATTTCGAGAGTATGGCATGTGTTCACTAAGCACTATATAGCACATGCACTTTGGTCTGATATATGACTGTTACCTTTATTACACTGGTGATGAAATAATGTAAGTAATTGCTCTTTTTATGGAAATTGTTGTAAATTGAGATTGATTAGATCACCCCTATATATACTTGTTTGAATGATAATTTCACTGCTTGAGAAAGGCTCAGTTTAGCCGAAACATCGCCACACCATGTGGGTCTGAATTATTATTATTATTTATTTATATAGCACCATTAATTCCATGGTGCTGTACATGAGAAAGGGGTTACATACAGAGTAATGAATAAAATCCACTAACACTTGGAAAACTAATTGAGTGCTGCCTTCCTTTTTTGTTTCTATCTATCTATCTATCTATCTATCTATCTATCTATCTATCTATCTACCGTGGGGAAAAAAATATTTAGTCAGCCACCAATTGTGCAAGTTCTTCCACTTAAAAAGATGAGAGAGGCCTGTAATTGACATCATAGGTAGATCACAACTATAAGAGTCAAAATGAGAAAACAAATCCATAAAAACACCTTGTCTGATTTGGCAAGATTTATTTTGCATATTATGGTGGAAAATAAGTATTTGGTCACCTAAAAACATGCAAGATTTCTGGCTCTCATAGACCTGTAACTTCTTTAGGGGCTCCTCTGTCCTCCCCTCCTTACCTGTAGTAATGGCACCTGTTTGAACTTGTTGTAATTATAAAAGACACATGTTCACAACCTCAAACAGTCACACTCCAAACTCCACTATGGTGAAGACCAAAGAGCTGTCGAAAGACACCAGAAACAAAATTGTAACCCTGCACCAGGCTGGGAAGACTGAATCTGCAATGGGCAAGCAGCTTGGTGTGATGAAATCAACTGTGGGAGCAATGATAAGAAAATGGAAGACATACAAGACCACTGATAATCTCCCTCGATTTGGTGCTTCACGCAAGATCTCACCCTGTGGGGTCAAAATGATCACAAGAACGGTGAGCAAAAATCCCAGAACCACACAGGGGGACCTAGTGAATGACCTGTATAAAGCTGGGACCACTGTAACAAAGGCTACCATCAGTAGCACACTACGCTGCCAGGGACCCAGATTCTGCAGTGCCAGATGTGTCCCCCTGCTTAAGCCAGTACATGTCCAGGCTCGTCTGAAGTTTGCTAGAGAGCATTTGGATTATCAAGAAGAGTATTGGGAAAATGTCATATGGTCTGATGAAATCAAAGTAGAACTTTTTGGTAGAAACAAAACTTGTCGTGTTTGGAGGAGACAGAATGCTGAGCTGCATCCAAAGAACACCACACCTACTGTGAAGCATGGGAGTAGCAACATCATGCTTTGGGGCTGTTTCTCTGCAAAGGGACAATGACAACTGAACTGTGTACATGAAAGAATGAATGGGGCCATCAGCAAGGGCATTGAAGATGAAACGTGGATGGGTCTTTCAGCATGATAATGATCCCAAGCACACTAGCAGGGCAAAGAAGGAGTGACTTCATAAGAAGCATATGAATGTCCTGGAGTGGCCTAGCCAGTCTTCAGATCTCAACCCCATAGAAAATGTTCGGAGGTAGTTGAAAGTCCGTGTTCCCCAGCAACAGGCCCAAAACATCACTGCTCTAGAGGAGATCTGCATGGAAGAATGGGCAAACATACCACCAACAGTGCGTGCCAACCTTGTGAAGACTTACAGTATATGTTTGACCTCTGTCATTGCCAACAAAGGATATACAACAAAATATTGAGATGAAATTTTGTTAATAACCATATATCGGTACTTATTTTCCACCATAATTTGAAAAATAAATCTTGCCAAATCAGACAAGGTGATTTTCTGGATTTGTTTTCTCAGTTTTGACTCTCATAGTTGTGGTCTACCTATGATGTCAAATACAGGCCTCTCTCATCTTTTTAAGTGAGAGAACTTGAACAATTGGTGGGTGTCTAAATACTTTTTTCCCCACTGTATCTATCTATCTCTATCTATCTATCTATCTATCTATCTATCTATCTATCTATCTATCTATCTGTGTATATAAAGCTGGAAATATTCTTAGAGCAGACTAGATAGAGGTTTCTAGTACATACTTTCTTTATTTTTCGAACTTTATCTGTCATTGTCCTAATATCACTATATCCTACTTCCTCTATTTTAGGCCAGACAGTCTGTTTTATGAGATGTAGGTATGATAAGTATTTCCAACTTTACTAGTAGTGGATGGGAGTGGAAGTAAAATAAAGGGTAAATATGCTCCTCTAGCCATAAACAGAGACTTTCTATAAATCATACGAACCATTCATTATTTTGACGTTTATTACTAAGTTTGTTAATTTTTATTATAGTGATCACATTTCTTTCATACTTCTTTGTAAAGTCACATGAAAGTAATTGTTGCATAAGTATGCAGAGGAACAAAACACGTTTGTTTACTGCTTTTCTTTGCGTTAAAGCGAACCTGTCACCAGGTTTGGGCGATATAAGATACGGCCACTGCCTTTCAGGGCTTATGTACAGCATTCTATAATGCTGTATATAAGCCCCCGATCCCACCTGAAAGATAAGAAAAAAAAGTTTTATTATACTCACCCAGGGGGCGGTTCGATCCGATGGGTGTGGCAGGTCTGGGATAGAAGCCTGCCATCTTCTTATGATCGCTCCCTGCCTGCTTGCTTCATGGATCCCCAGCATTGCGCAGGCGTACTTATCTGCCCTGTTGGGGGCACAGCAAAGTACTGCAGTGTGCAGGCGCTGGGCCTCTCTGACGTTTCCCGGCGCCTGCGCACTGCAGTACTTTGCCATGCCCTCAACAGGGAGGTGCTTGGAAGTGAGATGGAAGGAGCAATTATATAGATCCAATAATTGTTCCCTACAACAGTCCGAATTGCTATTGATTCTTTTGAGCCTCAAGAACTGGCTATAGAAATTCCAACTGTAATCCACCAAACTTAGATGTAAATTTCATGCTCATAGTGTGTGATACATTCATGTAGTCCACAAAGGTGTGGAATAATTCCTGAGATCCATCTCACACCATGAAGATGTCATCCACAAAGCTGATATAAAGCCTGATATACAGTTAGGTCCATATATATTTGGACAGAGACAACATTTTTTTAATTTTGGTTATAGACATTACCACAATGAATTTCAAACAAAACAATTTAGATGCAGTTGAAGTTGAGACTTTTAGCTTTCATTTAAGGGTATCCACATTAAAATTGGATGAAGGGTTTAGGAGTTTCAGCTCCTTAACATGTGCCACCCTGTTTTTAAAGGGACCAAAAGTAATTGGACAATTGACTCCAAGGCTATTTCATGGACAGGTGTGGGCCATCCCTTCGTTATGTCATTCTCAATTAAGCAGATAAAAGGCCTGGAGTTGATTTGAGGTGTGGTGCTTGCCTTTGGAAGGTTTTGCTGTGAAGTAAACATGCGGTCAAAGGAGCTCTCCATGCAGGTGAAACAAGCCATCCTTAAGCTGCGAAAACAGAAAAAACCCATCCGAGAAATTGCTACAATATTAGGAGTGGCAAAATCTACAATTTGGTACATCCTGAGAAAGAAAGAAAGCACTGGTGAACTCATCAATGCAAAAAGACCTGGGCGCCCACAGAAGACAACAGTGGTGGATGATCGCAGAATAATCTCCAGGATGAAGAGAAACTCCTTCACCACAGCCAACCAAGTGAACAACACTCTCCAGTAGGTCGGCGTATCAATATCCAAATCTACCATAAAGAGAAGACTGCATGAAAGTAAATACAGAGGGTTCACTGCACGGTGCAAGTCAGTCATAAGCATCAAGAATAAAAACTCTAGACTGGACTTTGCTAAAAAACATCTAAAAAAGCCTGCACAGTTCTGGAATAACATTTTTGGCCAGATGAAACCATGATCAACCTCTACCAGAATGATGGAAAGAGAAAAGTATGGCGATGGCGTGGTACAGCTCATGATCCATAGCATACCCCATCATCTGTAAAACACGGCGGAGGCAGTGTGATGGCTTGGGCATGCATGGCTGCCAGTGGCACTGGGTCACTAGTGTTTATTGATGATGTAACACAGGACAGGAGCAGCCGAATTAATTCTGAGGTATTCAGAAACATACTGTGTGCTCAGATCCAGCCAAATGCAGCAAAACTGATTGGTCATCATTTCATACTACAGATGGACAATGACCCAAAACATAAAGCCAAAGCAACCCAGGAGTTTATTAAAGCAAAGAAGTGGAATATTCTTGAATGGCCAAGTGAGTCATCTGATCTCAACCCAATTGAGCATGCATTTCACTTGTTAAAGACTAAACTTCAGACAGAAAGGCCCACAAACAAACAGCAACTGAAAACCACTGTAGTGTAGGCCGGGCAGAACATCAAAAAGGAGGAAACACAGCGTCTGGTGATGTCCATGAGTTCAAGACTTCAGGCAGTCATTGCCAACAAAGGGTTTTCAACCAAGTACTAAAAATGAACATTTTATTTAAAATTATTGAATCTGTCCAATTACTTTAGGTCCCTTTAAAAACAGGGGTGGCACATGTTAAGGAGCTGAAACTCCTAAACCCTTCATCCAATTTTAATGTGGATACCCTCAAATGAAAGCTGAAAGTCTGTACTTCAACTGCATCTGAATGGTTTTGTTTAAAATTCATTGTCGTAATGTCTATAACCAAAATTAGAAAAATGTTGTCTCTGTCCAAATATATATGGACCTAACTGTATTTCAAGAAGGAATTCTCTAAAGTATATACATATTTTTCTGCAAACATGGCAAGGAACAGGTTGGCGAATGTACACGTCACTGGAATACCCATCGCGGTGCCTACCTGTTGCAAATACCATTTGTCTAGGAATTTAAAGGCATTATGCTTTAAAATAAATTGAATCCCTGCCCCCGCATTCAAAATCAATACACTCACAGATCTTATCTGTGCTAGATAGTACTGCTCTAATAGCCTCCACTCCCTCTTTCTGCGGGATCCAGGTGTAAAGATTTTCTACGTCTATCGAGACAAGTGAAAATCCAGCCTGCCGTGAAAATTCTCATAAGGCATCCTGAAATTCATTTGTGTTTTTCACATAAGAAGGAACCTCCTTCAATATAGGGCGGAGTAATCAGTTCATGTACTGGGACAGGGGTTCGATAAGTGATCCTATCCCAGATACAATAAGATGTCCTGGGGAAATGACAGGGACTTGTAGACTTTAGGTGTATGATACCAATGCGATCTATGGTTGAATTTAGGCAATAATTTTTCCGCCTTTTTATAAGAAAAGATTCCTTTCTTGACCTGATTCTTGAGGAATGTAGAATTGTGCTCAAAGTTTACATACCCCGGCAGAATTTTTTGCTTTCTTGGCCTTTTTTCAGAGAACATGAATGACAACACCAAAACTTTATCTCCACTCATGGTTAGTGGTTGGGTGAAGCCATTTATTGTCAAACTACTGTGTCTTCCCTTTTTAAATCATAATGATAATCCAAAACAACCAAATGACCCTGATCAAAAGTTCACATACCTTTGTGATTTTGGCCTGACAAAATGCACAGAAATAGACACGAATGGGTTTGAATGGCTACTAAAGGTTATATCCTCATCTGTGACCTGTTTGTTTGTAATCAGTGTCTGTGCATAAAAGCGGAGTGAGTTTCTGGGATTCAGACAGACTCTTGCATCTTTCATTTAGCCACTGACATTTCTGGACTGTTAGATATTGGGAAAGCAAATAATTGTCAATGGATCTACAGGAAAAGGTGGTTAACTGTATAAAACAGGAAAGATATACAAAAAGGTATCCAAGGAATTGATAATGCCAGTCAGCAATGTTCAAACTGTGATCAACAAATGGAAAATCAGGGACGCTATCAAAAAATAAAACCACTGTCAGGTAGACCTGTAAGCATGTTGCGGGATGCAGTGACAGACAGGAGGCAGAGCAAGGGTTAAGAGGTTTAATAACGGGAATACTCCACGCAGGGGGGTAAGGGTTGAAGCAGTGAATTAAACAGTATAGATGGCAAAGGATATTGGGAGGTAAAGAATAACGGATCTAGTAATGGCAGTTCCTGTGAAGCACTTGTGTCAGAAGTTCCTCAAACTGTAACTCCTGCTGGAAACTCAATAGTGCTGGCATCTGTGTCTTTTCCAGGAAGGTCCTCTGGGCATCAATGCCCCATCTTCTGACAGCAGTGGTTGGTCTCCGGTACCTTCCACTGAGCCTAGTACATATGCTACAGTGGCTGATAAGGGTGTAGGTCACAGTACTATATGTGCCCAACATGACTCAGCAAATATAAACTGGCAAAATCAGGGTTTCCCGTGAGCGGAAAAGTATATGCTGGTAAGCCGCGCTGCTTCTCTGGCGGGGTGCTGCATCCGATCTCTGGCAGCACGCACACAGTACTCACTCGCCCAGAACATTCACCACCTTGCTCCGTGGTGATCAACGGGCACCCTGCATGTCTTTCCTCACAGTCTGTGTCAGCGGTGGTGGTGGGGGTGCTTGAGCACGGGGCTGCACTATATGGATGTTCCATGACAGCTGCACTCACTGGTCCCTTCGGCTGGTGGCGGGAGACACGGGACACAGACGTGCGCTTGGCTGGCGCTCCCAGGACAGAGCACTTCTCTCCCTGGTTGCTGCTGAACACACCTGGCTCTGCAGCGGTCCCTCCCTCTTGATTGCTGCTGGGCACACTGCTCCCCTCAGCGCGGCGGTCCTCTTCAGATGGTAGGGCCCTACTGCAGCGCCGGTACTCTGTGGTGGGGAGGGAAAGCGGAGTACGCCGCTCACCTCTGTGTGCGCTGCCCTGGGTTGGTGAGAAACTGCTCTGCTGCGCATGCTTTTCCCTTGTATGTCTCTGCCCCCCTTGGTAAAAGGAAGTTCTCCCTCACTCCAGCTTCTCCCAGGCAACAGAAGAAGGTCCGCCTCACTAAAGCTTCCCCCTGGGAACAGAGGATGCAGCCTTTTCGGTTCCGGACCCAGCACATAGTTACCCGCAGTGCTGTCGTCCCCCTTACACTCCCTTCTCCTTTAACTCGCCATTCCACGGGCGAGAGTTTTTCGTGCTCCTTTACATCCTCCTCAAGTGGGACAGATTCCCACAGTTTTCACATCAATTTCTGCTTCTTTGCACTACATTTTGCCAGAAGAACTTGCCCTGTGCCCCTTGAGGTTCCACTTGAATTTGCCTGTCAGGAGGAGATATCGCAGATCCACTTTGCATCTCTTCTATTTGGTCAGGATCCTGTGGGCTGGCGGGCAGTAAACTATCCAGTTCAGAGAACGAGGCAAGAGATTCTTCCTCGTCACAACCTGGAACCGTGGTGTTATGGACATTTGGTTTGGATAAATCTATCCCTGTGTGTGCTGCGGCCGTTCCCAATTAGACTGAGTATTTTGAGCGCTCAAGGAATGAGACTGCACACCATTGTGACAATAACATTCCACCAACCACCAATACTGATGATTTATTGTACATACATGGATTTGTAATTGCATATAGAAAGGAGGTGATTAGGGGTGGTTAGTTAATTACCATATTGTCTAGCTCCTCTGTTATTGGTTATCTAAATATATATGGAATATTGTGATTAATGCACATATGAATGCTGATTAAGCAACTAAAATTTAGCTTTCACATTTATCCTGCTATTCAGCAGGATTCTTAGACATTAGTTCAAGACATCTGGCCTAAGTTCCGGTTTTTGGGTGTCTGGAAAGTACCGAGGAACCATCTGGCCTAGCTCATGTGGTCAAGTTGAGCAATTGATTATAAACTAGGTGAGTATTTAGATATATTTGCGTTTATATGAGTATATATGATTATAAGGGATTCAAGCTTCAGGAGGCTAATTTGCATATTCCAGGTGCCTTCTGGGAGAAGCGAAGTCTCCCTAAGCTAGAAGATCGTTGGGTACAGCCGGGACCAGCTGCTTCGAAAGCATCACCAAACCAGGGATTCAAGCTTCAGGAGGCTAATTTGCATATTCCAGGTGCCTTCTGGGAGAAGCGAAGTCTCCCTAAGCTAGAAGATCGTTGGGTACAGCCGGGACCAGCTGCTTCGAAAGCATCACCAAACCAGGGATTCAAGCTTCAGGAGGCTAATTTGCATATTCCAGGTGCCTTCTGGGAGAAGCGAAGTCTCCCTAAGCTAGAAGATCGTTGGGTACAGCCGGGACCAGCTGCTTCGAAAGCATCACCAAACCAGGGATTCAAGCTTCAGGAGGCTAATTTGCATATTCCAGGTGCCTTCTGGGAGAAGCGAAGTCTCCCTAAGCTAGAAGATCGTTGGGTACAGCCGGGACCAGCTGCTTCGAAAGCATCACCAAACCAGGGATTCAAGCTTCAGGAGGCTAATTTGCATATTCCAGGTGCCTTCTGGGAGAAGCGAAGTCTCCCTAAGCTAGAAGATCGTTGGGTACAGCCGGGACCAGCTGCTTCGAAAGCATCACCAAACCAGGGATTCAAGCTTCAGGAGGCTAATTTGCATATTCCAGGTGCCTTCTGGGAGAAGCGAAGTCTCCCTAAGCTAGAAGATCGTTGGGTACAGCCGGGACCAGCTGCTTCGAAAGCATCACCAAACCAGGGATTCAAGCTTCAGGAGGCTAATTTGCATATTCCAGGTGCCTTCTGGGAGAAGCGAAGTCTCCCTAAGCTAGAAGATCGTTGGGTACAGCCGGGACCAGCTGCTTCGAAAGCATCACCAAACCAGGGATTCAAGCTTCAGGAGGCTAATTTGCATATTCCAGGTGCCTTCTGGGAGAAGCGAAGTCTCCCTAAGCTAGAAGATCGTTGGGTACAGCCGGGACCAGCTGCTTCGAAAGCATCACCAAACCAGGGATTCAAGCTTCAGGAGGCTAATTTGCATATTCCAGGTGCCTTCTGGGAGAAGCGAAGTCTCCCTAAGCTAGAAGATCGTTGGGTACAGCCGGGACCAGCTGCTTCGAAAGCATCACCAAACCAGGGATTCAAGCTTCAGGAGGCTAATTTGCATATTCCAGGTGCCTTCTGGGAGAAGCGAAGTCTCCCTAAGCTAGAAGATCGTTGGGTACAGCCGGGACCAGCTGCTTCGAAAGCATCACCAAACCAGGGATTCAAGCTTCAGGAGGCTAATTTGCATATTCCAGGTGCCTTCTGGGAGAAGCGAAGTCTCCCTAAGCTAGAAGATCGTTGGGTACAGCCGGGACCAGCTGCTTCGAAAGCATCACCAAACCAGGGATTCAAGCTTCAGGAGGCTAATTTGCATATTCCAGGTGCCTTCTGGGAGAAGCGAAGTCTCCCTAAGCTAGAAGATCGTTGGGTACAGCCGGGACCAGCTGCTTCGAAAGCATCACCAAACCAGGGATTCAAGCTTCAGGAGGCTAATTTGCATATTCCAGGTGCCTTCTGGGAGAAGCGAAGTCTCCCTAAGCTAGAAGATCGTTGGGTACAGCCGGGACCAGCTGCTTCGAAAGCATCACCAAACCAGGGATTCAAGCTTCAGGAGGCTAATTTGCATATTCCAGGTGCCTTCTGGGAGAAGCGAAGTCTCCCTAAGCTAGAAGATCGTTGGGTACAGCCGGGACCAGCTGCTTCGAAAGCATCACCAAACCAGGGATTCAAGCTTCAGGAGGCTAATTTGCATATTCCAGGTGCCTTCTGGGAGAAGCGAAGTCTCCCTAAGCTAGAAGATCGTTGGGTACAGCCGGGACCAGCTGCTTCGAAAGCATCACCAAACCAGGGATTCAAGCTTCAGGAGGCTAATTTGCATATTCCAGGTGCCTTCTGGGAGAAGCGAAGTCTCCCTAAGCTAGAAGATCGTTGGGTACAGCCGGGACCAGCTGCTTCGAAAGCATCACCAAACCAGGGATTCAAGCTTCAGGAGGCTAATTTGCATATTCCAGGTGCCTTCTGGGAGAAGCGAAGTCTCCCTAAGCTAGAAGATCGTTGGGTACAGCCGGGACCAGCTGCTTCGAAAGCATCACCAAACCAGGGATTCAAGCTTCAGGAGGCTAATTTGCATATTCCAGGTGCCTTCTGGGAGAAGCGAAGTCTCCCTAAGCTAGAAGATCGTTGGGTACAGCCGGGACCAGCTGCTTCGAAAGCATCACCAAACCAGGGATTCAAGCTTCAGGAGGCTAATTTGCATATTCCAGGTGCCTTCTGGGAGAAGCGAAGTCTCCCTAAGCTAGAAGATCGTTGGGTACAGCCGGGACCAGCTGCTTCGAAAGCATCACCAAACCAGGGATTCAAGCTTCAGGAGGCTAATTTGCATATTCCAGGTGCCTTCTGGGAGAAGCGAAGTCTCCCTAAGCTAGAAGATCGTTGGGTACAGCCGGGACCAGCTGCTTCGAAAGCATCACCAAACCAGGGATTCAAGCTTCAGGAGGCTAATTTGCATATTCCAGGTGCCTTCTGGGAGAAGCGAAGTCTCCCTAAGCTAGAAGATCGTTGGGTACAGCCGGGACCAGCTGCTTCGAAAGCATCACCAAACCAGGGATTCAAGCTTCAGGAGGCTAATTTGCATATTCCAGGTGCCTTCTGGGAGAAGCGAAGTCTCCCTAAGCTAGAAGATCGTTGGGTACAGCCGGGACCAGCTGCTTCGAAAGCATCACCAAACCAGGGATTCAAGCTTCAGGAGGCTAATTTGCATATTCCAGGTGCCTTCTGGGAGAAGCGAAGTCTCCCTAAGCTAGAAGATCGTTGGGTACAGCCGGGACCAGCTGCTTCGAAAGCATCACCAAACCAGGGATTCAAGCTTCAGGAGGCTAATTTGCATATTCCAGGTGCCTTCTGGGAGAAGCGAAGTCTCCCTAAGCTAGAAGATCGTTGGGTACAGCCGGGACCAGCTGCTTCGAAAGCATCACCAAACCAGGGATTCAAGCTTCAGGAGGCTAATTTGCATATTCCAGGTGCCTTCTGGGAGAAGCGAAGTCTCCCTAAGCTAGAAGATCGTTGGGTACAGCCGGGACCAGCTGCTTCGAAAGCATCACCAAACCAGGGATTCAAGCTTCAGGAGGCTAATTTGCATATTCCAGGTGCCTTCTGGGAGAAGCGAAGTCTCCCTAAGCTAGAAGATCGTTGGGTACAGCCGGGACCAGCTGCTTCGAAAGCATCACCAAACCAGGGATTCAAGCTTCAGGAGGCTAATTTGCATATTCCAGGTGCCTTCTGGGAGAAGCGAAGTCTCCCTAAGCTAGAAGATCGTTGGGTACAGCCGGGACCAGCTGCTTCGAAAGCATCACCAAACCAGGGATTCAAGCTTCAGGAGGCTAATTTGCATATTCCAGGTGCCTTCTGGGAGAAGCGAAGTCTCCCTAAGCTAGAAGATCGTTGGGTACAGCCGGGACCAGCTGCTTCGAAAGCATCACCAAACCAGGGATTCAAGCTTCAGGAGGCTAATTTGCATATTCCAGGTGCCTTCTGGGAGAAGCGAAGTCTCCCTAAGCTAGAAGATCGTTGGGTACAGCCGGGACCAGCTGCTTCGAAAGCATCACCAAACCAGGGATTCAAGCTTCAGGAGGCTAATTTGCATATTCCAGGTGCCTTCTGGGAGAAGCGAAGTCTCCCTAAGCTAGAAGATCGTTGGGTACAGCCGGGACCAGCTGCTTCGAAAGCATCACCAAACCAGGGATTCAAGCTTCAGGAGGCTAATTTGCATATTCCAGGTGCCTTCTGGGAGAAGCGAAGTCTCCCTAAGCTAGAAGATCGTTGGGTACAGCCGGGACCAGCTGCTTCGAAAGCATCACCAAACCAGGGATTCAAGCTTCAGGAGGCTAATTTGCATATTCCAGGTGCCTTCTGGGAGAAGCGAAGTCTCCCTAAGCTAGAAGATCGTTGGGTACAGCCGGGACCAGCTGCTTCGAAAGCATCACCAAACCAGGGATTCAAGCTTCAGGAGGCTAATTTGCATATTCCAGGTGCCTTCTGGGAGAAGCGAAGTCTCCCTAAGCTAGAAGATCGTTGGGTACAGCCGGGACCAGCTGCTTCGAAAGCATCACCAAACCAGGGATTCAAGCTTCAGGAGGCTAATTTGCATATTCCAGGTGCCTTCTGGGAGAAGCGAAGTCTCCCTAAGCTAGAAGATCGTTGGGTACAGCCGGGACCAGCTGCTTCGAAAGCATCACCAAACCAGGGATTCAAGCTTCAGGAGGCTAATTTGCATATTCCAGGTGCCTTCTGGGAGAAGCGAAGTCTCCCTAAGCTAGAAGATCGTTGGGTACAGCCGGGACCAGCTGCTTCGAAAGCATCACCAAACCAGGGATTCAAGCTTCAGGAGGCTAATTTGCATATTCCAGGTGCCTTCTGGGAGAAGCGAAGTCTCCCTAAGCTAGAAGATCGTTGGGTACAGCCGGGACCAGCTGCTTCGAAAGCATCACCAAACCAGGGATTCAAGCTTCAGGAGGCTAATTTGCATATTCCAGGTGCCTTCTGGGAGAAGCGAAGTCTCCCTAAGCTAGAAGATCGTTGGGTACAGCCGGGACCAGCTGCTTCGAAAGCATCACCAAACCAGGGATTCAAGCTTCAGGAGGCTAATTTGCATATTCCAGGTGCCTTCTGGGAGAAGCGAAGTCTCCCTAAGCTAGAAGATCGTTGGGTACAGCCGGGACCAGCTGCTTCGAAAGCATCACCAAACCAGGGATTCAAGCTTCAGGAGGCTAATTTGCATATTCCAGGTGCCTTCTGGGAGAAGCGAAGTCTCCCTAAGCTAGAAGATCGTTGGGTACAGCCGGGACCAGCTGCTTCGAAAGCATCACCAAACCAGGGATTCAAGCTTCAGGAGGCTAATTTGCATATTCCAGGTGCCTTCTGGGAGAAGCGAAGTCTCCCTAAGCTAGAAGATCGTTGGGTACAGCCGGGACCAGCTGCTTCGAAAGCATCACCAAACCAGGGATTCAAGCTTCAGGAGGCTAATTTGCATATTCCAGGTGCCTTCTGGGAGAAGCGAAGTCTCCCTAAGCTAGAAGATCGTTGGGTACAGCCGGGACCAGCTGCTTCGAAAGCATCACCAAACCAGGGATTCAAGCTTCAGGAGGCTAATTTGCATATTCCAGGTGCCTTCTGGGAGAAGCGAAGTCTCCCTAAGCTAGAAGATCGTTGGGTACAGCCGGGACCAGCTGCTTCGAAAGCATCACCAAACCAGGGATTCAAGCTTCAGGAGGCTAATTTGCATATTCCAGGTGCCTTCTGGGAGAAGCGAAGTCTCCCTAAGCTAGAAGATCGTTGGGTACAGCCGGGACCAGCTGCTTCGAAAGCATCACCAAACCAGGGATTCAAGCTTCAGGAGGCTAATTTGCATATTCCAGGTGCCTTCTGGGAGAAGCGAAGTCTCCCTAAGCTAGAAGATCGTTGGGTACAGCCGGGACCAGCTGCTTCGAAAGCATCACCAAACCAGGGATTCAAGCTTCAGGAGGCTAATTTGCATATTCCAGGTGCCTTCTGGGAGAAGCGAAGTCTCCCTAAGCTAGAAGATCGTTGGGTACAGCCGGGACCAGCTGCTTCGAAAGCATCACCAAACCAGGGATTCAAGCTTCAGGAGGCTAATTTGCATATTCCAGGTGCCTTCTGGGAGAAGCGAAGTCTCCCTAAGCTAGAAGATCGTTGGGTACAGCCGGGACCAGCTGCTTCGAAAGCATCACCAAACCAGGGATTCAAGCTTCAGGAGGCTAATTTGCATATTCCAGGTGCCTTCTGGGAGAAGCGAAGTCTCCCTAAGCTAGAAGATCGTTGGGTACAGCCGGGACCAGCTGCTTCGAAAGCATCACCAAACCAGGGATTCAAGCTTCAGGAGGCTAATTTGCATATTCCAGGTGCCTTCTGGGAGAAGCGAAGTCTCCCTAAGCTAGAAGATCGTTGGGTACAGCCGGGACCAGCTGCTTCGAAAGCATCACCAAACCAGGGATTCAAGCTTCAGGAGGCTAATTTGCATATTCCAGGTGCCTTCTGGGAGAAGCGAAGTCTCCCTAAGCTAGAAGATCGTTGGGTACAGCCGGGACCAGCTGCTTCGAAAGCATCACCAAACCAGGGATTCAAGCTTCAGGAGGCTAATTTGCATATTCCAGGTGCCTTCTGGGAGAAGCGAAGTCTCCCTAAGCTAGAAGATCGTTGGGTACAGCCGGGACCAGCTGCTTCGAAAGCATCACCAAACCAGGGATTCAAGCTTCAGGAGGCTAATTTGCATATTCCAGGTGCCTTCTGGGAGAAGCGAAGTCTCCCTAAGCTAGAAGATCGTTGGGTACAGCCGGGACCAGCTGCTTCGAAAGCATCACCAAACCAGGGATTCAAGCTTCAGGAGGCTAATTTGCATATTCCAGGTGCCTTCTGGGAGAAGCGAAGTCTCCCTAAGCTAGAAGATCGTTGGGTACAGCCGGGACCAGCTGCTTCGAAAGCATCACCAAACCAGGGATTCAAGCTTCAGGAGGCTAATTTGCATATTCCAGGTGCCTTCTGGGAGAAGCGAAGTCTCCCTAAGCTAGAAGATCGTTGGGTACAGCCGGGACCAGCTGCTTCGAAAGCATCACCAAACCAGGGATTCAAGCTTCAGGAGGCTAATTTGCATATTCCAGGTGCCTTCTGGGAGAAGCGAAGTCTCCCTAAGCTAGAAGATCGTTGGGTACAGCCGGGACCAGCTGCTTCGAAAGCATCACCAAACCAGGGATTCAAGCTTCAGGAGGCTAATTTGCATATTCCAGGTGCCTTCTGGGAGAAGCGAAGTCTCCCTAAGCTAGAAGATCGTTGGGTACAGCCGGGACCAGCTGCTTCGAAAGCATCACCAAACCAGGGATTCAAGCTTCAGGAGGCTAATTTGCATATTCCAGGTGCCTTCTGGGAGAAGCGAAGTCTCCCTAAGCTAGAAGATCGTTGGGTACAGCCGGGACCAGCTGCTTCGAAAGCATCACCAAACCAGGGATTCAAGCTTCAGGAGGCTAATTTGCATATTCCAGGTGCCTTCTGGGAGAAGCGAAGTCTCCCTAAGCTAGAAGATCGTTGGGTACAGCCGGGACCAGCTGCTTCGAAAGCATCACCAAACCAGGGATTCAAGCTTCAGGAGGCTAATTTGCATATTCCAGGTGCCTTCTGGGAGAAGCGAAGTCTCCCTAAGCTAGAAGATCGTTGGGTACAGCCGGGACCAGCTGCTTCGAAAGCATCACCAAACCAGGGATTCAAGCTTCAGGAGGCTAATTTGCATATTCCAGGTGCCTTCTGGGAGAAGCGAAGTCTCCCTAAGCTAGAAGATCGTTGGGTACAGCCGGGACCAGCTGCTTCGAAAGCATCACCAAACCAGGGATTCAAGCTTCAGGAGGCTAATTTGCATATTCCAGGTGCCTTCTGGGAGAAGCGAAGTCTCCCTAAGCTAGAAGATCGTTGGGTACAGCCGGGACCAGCTGCTTCGAAAGCATCACCAAACCAGGGATTCAAGCTTCAGGAGGCTAATTTGCATATTCCAGGTGCCTTCTGGGAGAAGCGAAGTCTCCCTAAGCTAGAAGATCGTTGGGTACAGCCGGGACCAGCTGCTTCGAAAGCATCACCAAACCAGGGATTCAAGCTTCAGGAGGCTAATTTGCATATTCCAGGTGCCTTCTGGGAGAAGCGAAGTCTCCCTAAGCTAGAAGATCGTTGGGTACAGCCGGGACCAGCTGCTTCGAAAGCATCACCAAACCAGGGATTCAAGCTTCAGGAGGCTAATTTGCATATTCCAGGTGCCTTCTGGGAGAAGCGAAGTCTCCCTAAGCTAGAAGATCGTTGGGTACAGCCGGGACCAGCTGCTTCGAAAGCATCACCAAACCAGGGATTCAAGCTTCAGGAGGCTAATTTGCATATTCCAGGTGCCTTCTGGGAGAAGCGAAGTCTCCCTAAGCTAGAAGATCGTTGGGTACAGCCGGGACCAGCTGCTTCGAAAGCATCACCAAACCAGGGATTCAAGCTTCAGGAGGCTAATTTGCATATTCCAGGTGCCTTCTGGGAGAAGCGAAGTCTCCCTAAGCTAGAAGATCGTTGGGTACAGCCGGGACCAGCTGCTTCGAAAGCATCACCAAACCAGGGATTCAAGCTTCAGGAGGCTAATTTGCATATTCCAGGTGCCTTCTGGGAGAAGCGAAGTCTCCCTAAGCTAGAAGATCGTTGGGTACAGCCGGGACCAGCTGCTTCGAAAGCATCACCAAACCAGGGATTCAAGCTTCAGGAGGCTAATTTGCATATTCCAGGTGCCTTCTGGGAGAAGCGAAGTCTCCCTAAGCTAGAAGATCGTTGGGTACAGCCGGGACCAGCTGCTTCGAAAGCATCACCAAACCAGGGATTCAAGCTTCAGGAGGCTAATTTGCATATTCCAGGTGCCTTCTGGGAGAAGCGAAGTCTCCCTAAGCTAGAAGATCGTTGGGTACAGCCGGGACCAGCTGCTTCGAAAGCATCACCAAACCAGGGATTCAAGCTTCAGGAGGCTAATTTGCATATTCCAGGTGCCTTCTGGGAGAAGCGAAGTCTCCCTAAGCTAGAAGATCGTTGGGTACAGCCGGGACCAGCTGCTTCGAAAGCATCACCAAACCAGGGATTCAAGCTTCAGGAGGCTAATTTGCATATTCCAGGTGCCTTCTGGGAGAAGCGAAGTCTCCCTAAGCTAGAAGATCGTTGGGTACAGCCGGGACCAGCTGCTTCGAAAGCATCACCAAACCAGGGATTCAAGCTTCAGGAGGCTAATTTGCATATTCCAGGTGCCTTCTGGGAGAAGCGAAGTCTCCCTAAGCTAGAAGATCGTTGGGTACAGCCGGGACCAGCTGCTTCGAAAGCATCACCAAACCAGGGATTCAAGCTTCAGGAGGCTAATTTGCATATTCCAGGTGCCTTCTGGGAGAAGCGAAGTCTCCCTAAGCTAGAAGATCGTTGGGTACAGCCGGGACCAGCTGCTTCGAAAGCATCACCAAACCAGGGATTCAAGCTTCAGGAGGCTAATTTGCATATTCCAGGTGCCTTCTGGGAGAAGCGAAGTCTCCCTAAGCTAGAAGATCGTTGGGTACAGCCGGGACCAGCTGCTTCGAAAGCATCACCAAACCAGGGATTCAAGCTTCAGGAGGCTAATTTGCATATTCCAGGTGCCTTCTGGGAGAAGCGAAGTCTCCCTAAGCTAGAAGATCGTTGGGTACAGCCGGGACCAGCTGCTTCGAAAGCATCACCAAACCAGGGATTCAAGCTTCAGGAGGCTAATTTGCATATTCCAGGTGCCTTCTGGGAGAAGCGAAGTCTCCCTAAGCTAGAAGATCGTTGGGTACAGCCGGGACCAGCTGCTTCGAAAGCATCACCAAACCAGGGATTCAAGCTTCAGGAGGCTAATTTGCATATTCCAGGTGCCTTCTGGGAGAAGCGAAGTCTCCCTAAGCTAGAAGATCGTTGGGTACAGCCGGGACCAGCTGCTTCGAAAGCATCACCAAACCAGGGATTCAAGCTTCAGGAGGCTAATTTGCATATTCCAGGTGCCTTCTGGGAGAAGCGAAGTCTCCCTAAGCTAGAAGATCGTTGGGTACAGCCGGGACCAGCTGCTTCGAAAGCATCACCAAACCAGGGATTCAAGCTTCAGGAGGCTAATTTGCATATTCCAGGTGCCTTCTGGGAGAAGCGAAGTCTCCCTAAGCTAGAAGATCGTTGGGTACAGCCGGGACCAGCTGCTTCGAAAGCATCACCAAACCAGGGATTCAAGCTTCAGGAGGCTAATTTGCATATTCCAGGTGCCTTCTGGGAGAAGCGAAGTCTCCCTAAGCTAGAAGATCGTTGGGTACAGCCGGGACCAGCTGCTTCGAAAGCATCACCAAACCAGGGATTCAAGCTTCAGGAGGCTAATTTGCATATTCCAGGTGCCTTCTGGGAGAAGCGAAGTCTCCCTAAGCTAGAAGATCGTTGGGTACAGCCGGGACCAGCTGCTTCGAAAGCATCACCAAACCAGGGATTCAAGCTTCAGGAGGCTAATTTGCATATTCCAGGTGCCTTCTGGGAGAAGCGAAGTCTCCCTAAGCTAGAAGATCGTTGGGTACAGCCGGGACCGACAGCTGCTTCGAAAGCATCACCAAACCAGGGATTCAAGCTTCAGGAGGCTAATTTGCATATTCCAGGTGCCTTCTGGGAGAAGCGAAGTCTCCCTAAGCTAGAAGATCGTTGGGTACAGCCGGGACCAGCTGCTTCGAAAGCATCACCAAACCAGGG